>NW_015164234.1:391362-399677 GCF_001447785.1 Gekko japonicus
TGTGTCCTTTAAAAAGTTGATATGTCTGCTATCTGGCATTACATTTTATGGCACACATGGCCCAGCCCAACAAGGTCTCATTTATGTCAGATCCGGCCCTCATAACAAATGAGTTTGACACCCCTGGACTAGACAGCCCCCAGCTGGGAGTCTGAGGAAGTGGCATAAGGAGGGCAGAGCGTGAGAGACCACCCGTCCATCTCTACTCTAAAAGCTGCAATTAGATAAAGTTTTAGTAGCTTCTAAAAAGCAAAGGTAAAGGTCTCCCTTGCTCGAAAGCCAGTCGAATCCGACTCTAGGGTTGCGGTGCTCATCTCCATTTCAAAGCCGAAGAGCCAGCGCTGTCCGAAGACGTTTCCGTGGTCATGTGGCCAGCATGACTAAACACCGAGGTGCACGGAACGCTGTTACCTTCCCACCAAAGTGGTACCTATTTATCTACTTGCAATTTCTTGCTTTCGAACTGCTAGGTTGGCAGGAGCCGGAAACAGAGACTGGAGCTCACTCCGTCATGCAGCACACTCGGGTCCCGAACTGCTGAACTACCGACCTTCCACAGCCTGCAGTTCAGCGTCTTAACCACTTGAGCCATCGCAGCTCAAGCTTCTACTCCAATACATACAGGTCTTCTCTTCTGTGCCCCCCCCTCATTCATTCTGTAATTACTAAATCCTCTGCCTCTGCCAATTCTCTCGTTTGCCAAGTATTACTAATGTCATACACGGTTCAATACAAACTATCCAGGAGTACAGCTGGCTGTGGGGACAGGAAAGACTCTGAGCCAGTCTGGGGAGACAATCCGTGCTGGGAACAACATGATTTTTATTTTGTGTGTGTGTATGCATTAAAGCAGGGGTCCCATGAAGGGGCCCCTCCCGCTCTGTCCCAACAACATCCCTTCTCTCTTCCCCCAGGGGGGGGGGTTCACACTGCAAGGAGCAAGACAGAAGGTGGACAGAAACTACACTGGGTTTTCCTTCTGTTCAGAGGGTCTGTGCCGAATTTTATTCTTTAAACCTCATGGGTGAGCATTCCTGTACTCCCAAGAGTTTGGGGTTTTAGAAAAAGAGCACCAATGTTCATAGATCCTTCAAAACGAACCATTTCTGTATCTTTTAAAAAACTGCAGAAAGTTTTTCAGCATGGAAAGGGCTAATTTTGAGGGGCGTTTCTCTTACAGAATCCTTTACATATCTAATTTATTGTACAGTGAACTGTTTAAAAAGTGTTCTGTATGGAAAGGGATACTTTCGAAGGGTTTCTAATTTTTTTGCTTGTATTTTTGCTTTGCCTGCAAGACGGAGCTCTTCCGCCAGGCTTTTAACTAGAGTGACGGACGTCCCTCCCTCTTTTCTGGGTCTCCCCTCAGTGGGTCAGAACTGCTTACCAGGGATGGCATCTGTGAGACTTAATTCTAATGACAACTGCACTGGCTGAAGGACACAGTTGTAATTTATTAGTGTTTCAACTGTATTTTTACCAATTCCTTTGTATTTTATATATTGTATTTTTATTAAATTGATGTAACCCGCTCTTAGCCTGCCATGTGGGAAGGGCCGGATAGAAGTCGAATAAAATAAATAAATAAAAATAAATATTCCTATGTTGCGCAAGAGTAGAAATCTCAAGGGTACCTTTTTGGGCCAGACAGGACAACCCTGAGAGGAAGCAAGCCTGCCCAAGATTCGGTATGACAGTCTGGGCTTCTATTGGTTTGTCTTCTCGCCCCCCAAGCGGGGAAGTCTGCAGCGTTCTTCCCGTGGAAGTGGCTCTGGGGCTGAAGGAAGAGGGCTCAAAGACTAGCCAGGTATGCTCCCCAAAGAGCATGACGTTCTGCTAAGAACAATCCAGTGGTGACCCCTGGCCCTAAAGACGTCCGACTGGCCCCGACCTGGTGGAACTCTCTGCCGAGTGCCATCAGAGCTTTGCGGGATCTTATGCAATTCTGCAGGGCCGGCAAGGCAGAGATGCTCCACCAGGCTTTTGGCTGAGGGCAGCGAAGGGGGATATCCTGCCTCACACCCTCCTCTCTTTCCTGTCTCTCTCTGCCTCCTCCTCCTCCTCCTGCTTGCGAGGCAGCAACAGTCTGGAACTGCTTACAGATTGATTTATTAATGCCATCTGGGGACTGGTTTTTTTTAAAGAATGGAATGATGTATTCAGGGGTCTTTTCATAGAAAATGAGCTGCAGGAGCTCATTAGTACATGGTATGCTAATGAGCTACTAGTCTGTTAGTATATACCACGCCCCCTGACATCACCGAGGGAAAGAAGAGGAAAGAAGGAAATGAAAGAAAGAGAGAAGGAAAGGAGGAAAAGAGAGGAAGGAAGGAAGGAAGAGAAGGGAGAGAGAGAAAGAAAAGGAGGGAAAGGAAAGGAAAGGAGGGAAAGATAGCAAAGAGATGGAGGGAGGGAGGCTCTCCCACCACCCCCATCAAGCCCCCGCAACTCCACCCCCACAGATCCCTTACTTACCGCTTTGGCAGGGGCTGGGGAAGCCGGCGGCGGAGCTCACCAGGCGTTCCCCGGCCGCAGCACTTCTGCGCGGGGTACCCAGTGGTGGGGCTCTCTGGACCTCCCCCGAGCTGAAGTGCTTTTGCTCAGGACCGGGGGACCGGGCGGTAGCGCTCTCCAGGCATCCCCTGGGCGCAGCACTTCTGTGTGAGCCTGGGGGGCCCGGCAGCAGGGCTCTCCAGGTGTCCCTGGCTGCAGCGCTTCTGTGTGGGCCCGGGAGACCCATGGGCGGGGCTCTCCAGGCGTCCCCTGGCTGCAGCGCTTCTGCGTGGGCCTGGGGGACCTGGCTGCGGTGCTCTCTGGGCCTCCCCCGAGCAGCAGTGCTTCTGTGGGGGCCCGGGGGACCCGGAAGCAGTGCTCTCCAGGCGTCCCCTGGCCACAGCGCTTTTGGTGCCGGGGAGCTGGGGGCGGGGCTTGCTGCCACCACCATTTGCACGGGCTCCTGGGCTGCCAGAGCGGCGCTCCAGCATGCTCCGGCCCCAAAAGACTCCTGGATGTATTTATTATATTTTTAATAATATTTGGTGTATCTTATTTCATTGTTGTTCATTGCCCAGAGCCCTGTGTATTCAGGGATTGGGCAATCCATAAATCCAAATTATAAATAAATAAATGCTCAAAAATGATTGTTTTTGGCAGGTCTTGTTACTGTGTCGATCCTGTATACTGAAAGTGTACATTTTGAGATGACGTCTTGCCCCTGAAAGCCTGGTGGTCCATAAGCAGAGGGGGGTGGGAATGATGTTTGCCAGAACTTCTGCTCAGGACACGGTGGCCACAGTTCAGACTTTAAGAAGAAGAACAACAAAAGTGATGAGGAGTGACGCTGGGTGTGGTGCCAAACAGAAAACTAAGTGTTTGGGACCGAACCTTCCTAAGGCAAACAATTTCACCTCTAGCAACATCATTAACTGATGCAAAACTTTGATTTTGCAGAACTTTATGGGGTTCCCCCCCCAACTGCATTACCATTTTAGTGATGTATTTGAGAAAGGACATATGGCGAAAAAAAGAGATAAAGTAAAAACCTCAGCTGCTCCCACGCCCCCTTTGCTTCCAGCCTTTGTTACTACATACTACCCCCCAATTTTACTTTCTCGGCCTTGCTTTCCTACCACTATGGTGCTCACAAATTCTGCAAAAGCTGAAGTATCAAATCTTGAAGTATTGCTGGAGAGGGGGGAATCAAGCACCTTTATGTAAAAAAAAGTAAATTTAAATGAACTGTGTTGATTTCCAAAATCCAATATCGGGCTTCACAATGTATTTATTTATTTATTAATCTCATTTGTACCCCGCCCTCCCCGCAATGCAGGCTCAGGGCGGCTCACAGTCAATGCATAAATACAAAACAACATAAAATCATCTAAAAAAACAATTCCATTATAGCTAATACAAATTAATAAAGTGCTGGTGATGGTTAATTAGTTGTTTGAGATGGCTTACTTTCAAAGTATACTTTCAAAAGTCTAGGAGTCATTCTGCTCCTGATCTTCCTGTGGCACAGGCTAGGTGTCAAAACCGAGGGCCAGGGCTCTATAGTGGTGGCGGCTCCCTAGCTGAAAGCCTGGTGGAAGAGCTCCGTCTTCCAGGCCCTGCTGCCCCGCTGAACTGTAAAAGATCCCGCAGGTCGCTGATCTCCTCTGGGAGCTCATTCCACCAGGATGAGGCCACCACTGAGAAAGCCCTGGCCCTGGAATTGTATTCCTCTGGTGTGATGATCAGAGGAGAAAGGTCTCAGCTTGAGACCCTGGAGAGCCCTGCCTGTCTCAGTAGACAACACCAAACCGAGATGGAGCAAGGCACTGATTCAGTAGAAGGCAGCTTCATGTGTTTACATGTTTGTTACTTTGATCCAGTCAGAATAGTAAAGAATATTTAGACGAACATGCCAAAAACCCAGCATGATTCACACATCTCCAAGACATATATAGTAAACAAATAACAGCAACCTCTTTGAAACTCCTGAATGTCTACAATAAGGACTGGCATTCCCCCCTCCCCAGGTGCAATAGAACAATTGTCTTGTTTTCTGATCAACACAAAAGGTTTCATTTTCTGCTTTCTGAATGATGTGTGAATAGAGAGTGTATAAAGTGAAGCCAGGAGTTGTGTACTCAAAATTATTTATGGAGTACTGAAGTTATTAGAAAATGTATACCCCTTCTTTCTATTTAAAAATAAATATTCAAGGCAGCTCACAATAAGATCGGTGCACAACCATTACAAAAGGATAATAGCAGCCTTTAAAACTCACATACACAGGGGGACAAAAGATGGGTTTCCTGCATAGCACCATTGCATCAGCAAAATCTCACCCTGCACACACCCCAGAATATGTATCATGAGTCCTCATAATTAGGTCTCCACTCTGTACAGGGTCAGAACTTACAAAGGGGCTTTTGCTGGCTGGTGAGGTGGGGATGGGGAGAAAGAGTTGTGGATATGATTCACCTCCCAAGCATTCAGTGCCATAGAGATGCAAATGGCCCTAGCCAGGAGAAGAACAATCGACAGGTCCTACTTTGGCTACAGAGCTGCCTCAGTCCAAAGTAGAGAAGGGTTCCTTCCTGCAAACAGGAAGAAAAATCTGCAGGGGCTGGGCAGAACGGGCGTTGACAAACTCCTGGACATGCAGAGGCTGGGCAGAACGGGCGTTGACAAACTCTTGGACATGCAGAAGAAGCCGTGTTGAGCAGCCCTTCAACATTGTAGGAAGGATGCTGACAAACTCAAGCGTGTCCAGAAGAGAGCAACCAGGATGGTGAGAGGGTTGGAAACCAAGTCTTACGAGGAAAGGCTGAAAGAGTTGGGTATGCTTAGCCTGGGCCCCCCCAAGCACCAAGATGACAGAGCATCCCTTGCCCCAGACTGAGAGTCCCTATCTATACCTTGTGGCTAATAGCCACTGATGGACCTCTGCTCCATATGCCGTCTTGAGCAGCCCTTCAACCACATTGTAGGAAGGATGTTGACAAGCTCGAGCGTGTCCAGAAGAGGGCAGCCAGGATGGTGAGAGGGTTGGAATCCAAGTCTTACGAGGAAAGGCTGAAAGAGTTGGGTCTGTTTAGCCTGGGAAAGAGAAGGCTTAGAGGGGACACAATTGCAGTCTTCAAGTATCTGAAGGGCTGTCATGTAGAAGATGGAGCAGATCTATTCTCTCTTGCTCCGGATGGCAAGACTAGATCGAATGGGTGGAAATTACAAGGGAGTCGTTACCGGCTAAATATCAGGAGAAACTTCCTAACTATAAGAGTGGTTGAGCAGTGGAACAGACCTGATCCAACAGGGCTCTTCTTTGGCTCTTATGACTTCAGTGGGTTGGGGCAGAGCAACTGGATGAGTACTCTGCCCTTGACCCACTTCAGTCTGGCTTCAGGTTGGGTTTGGGGACTGATGCAGCACTAATGGCCTTGGTGAATGATCTCTGGCTACCATTAGATAAGGGCGATCCATCACTGCATTTGATATGGTTGGCCAGTTGGGAAATTCAGTCTTCTTGATTACTGGGGAAGATGGCATGTATACAGGGTTGTCAGACCCCCCAGTGGAGGCGAGGGTCCCCAACCGCCATGACCCACCACCCTGCTGACGATCAGCTGGCTGGCATGGGGGAAGGGGGCTCACCTGGAAAAAGAGTGAAGATCAGCCAACACTATGTCACTTCCGACGTGTACCAGGAGTGACGTTATCATGTTGGCGCCATCGGGCCGACGCTCTGGTACCTGGCAAAAGCTTTTCAGTAGAAGCCAAATTTACCATGGACTTCTGGCCTAAATACCAGAGTGCTGCCACTGCTCACATACCAAAGGAGAAAAGGGGGAAACTTGACCCCAGAGCTGAAATTGGCCTTGTAGTAGGGTATCCTGTTGGTGGAAAAGGATACAGGATATACAACCCCCCCAAAAAAGATGGACTGAACAAGGAAGTAGAAGTCAAGCAGCTTGGAGACGTAAAACACTACCTTGGAATACAGGTTGAAAGACTTTTGAGGATACAGAGAAGCAGGAATTCCACATTCCTTCAACAAACTTTTCAACTTTCTGCAGCTGCGACGTCACTGCACGCACACAGAAGTGATCCAACAACATGAGTATTTTAACACTGGTGGCAGACACGGCAGCAGTCTTAATAAAAGTCTTCTTTTCTTCCATGCTAGCCAGACATGCACAGTGATGGGATGCCTCAGTATAGCACTGATCACAAAAATGTACCGCTCCACACCCGCACTCTCAGCAGGGACACAACTGGACCCGTACACAGCACTAACATATTCTTCAGGTGAGCATAACTTAACCTTTACTAATTCTGATGGTTTTCATGAACACATTTCAAAAGCTGGAGAAGACACTTAAGGACTCTGTGAAATAAATAAATAAATTTTGCTTCCTTCCACCTTCATCAAGCCCAGATGGCTCCCTGACTTGACTCGGCCAGTCTGGCCACCTGGATCCACGCCACAGTGACACACTGAGACTAGACTACTGCAACGCACTCTGTATTTGTCAGCCATTAAAGCCAAATCGGAAACTCCAGCTGGTACAGATCAAGATGGGTGGCCGCGTTGGTCCGTCTGTAGTAGCAGAAAAGAGCCAGAGTCCAGGAGCACCTGAAAGATTAGCGTTTGTGAGTCGCTGCTCACCTCTTCAGATACTTTTTCAGATTCATCTGTATATACAGATACAGACGTATCTAAATATTTTTTACTTGAAAAAGTAATCCAGTTAAATTGAAAACTGGCTCAACAGCAGGAGTTTGTTTCTTTGCTACTTCCATGGCCATCTGGCAGTTACACACCTGTCTGTTGGAAAGACTGTCTTCTAATGAAAGAAACTGCCCATCCGTGGAGATCTTTCAGAGATACCCTCTGCTGTCTCAGGTAAACCTGGCAGTCTCTGGAGTGGGGGACTTCAAGCGTGGCTCCATTGCCGTGGAACTTCTTCAGATTCATATTCTGTGGCACTTCTTCAGAATTCATATATTCACGGAAATGAATCTGTGGAACTTCTTCAGATCCTGAAGAAGTGAGCAGACACTCACTTTAAGGTGCTACTGGGCTCTTGCTCTTTTCTACTCCGACTGGTACAAAATGCCACTGCTCAGTTATTATCAGGAGCTGGAAGACAACAGTTAAGGTATGTCATGTGGTAATGTGTGTGCTGTTGGGGTTTTTCTGCATTATTTTCTACTTTCGTAATCCTTTTGCAGTGTCTGTTGGATGTCTTTTGCTCCCTGATTGCAGTGTTTGTATGTCTTTCAGTCCTCCTTGCGTCTCAGTGAAATTGAAAATAAATAAATAAAATGTGCAATACTTTACCGGCCAATGAAACAATTTCAGAAGAGATGTTGCTGAATATGCTTAAGATATAAAGACACTTGGATGAATCTTTGGATTTGAAAGAAACATTTCAGGGCGTTTCAAGTACTACGCTGCAGTACTAGAGCACACACACGTATAAATTGCAGCTTTTTCCTTCAAAAAGAGAGATTGACCCTGCAATATACTGGGTTCGACATACAATTGTGATCAGCTCATGCTTTATTGTGATTTAGCTCTAACCACAAGACAACTCTAGCAGGGCCATGGCCCTGCTTATAAGCCCATAAAACGGCACACCCCAAACACACCCACTCCCCACAATAGGCTATTTACAGAAGCACTCCTGAGTGATAGCTCCATCCCAGGATCCTAGCAGTCCATTGTTCTGTGTCCGCAAGCTGGGGTTGGCAAGATTAGGCTCAGTAGACAACAGAGCCATTCTCCTCCATATTAGGAAGATAAGTTCCTCCATTTATATCCA
>NW_015164234.1:399837-415094 GCF_001447785.1 Gekko japonicus
AGTAGAGATCATTGTGGAAAGAATACAGAAAATAATCAACATTGAGAACCCATATTTTAGAAAGGAAGTCAAACCTATGTATGTTCAATCTTCCAAAAAATAGATTAAAACAAACATCATATCCATCTTTTAGTCAAAAGACTGCAAAAAGATTAAAAGTACAAGATACTTAACTGCCACTGCCAAGCGAGCCTGTGACCCTGTTTGAGTCACAGAAAGGAAAGTAGAAACTAGATCACCTCAGTAATCATAGGAACAGTCGCAAAAGTCACCCCAGGAATCCTAGGATTATATTCATTGGAGTCTTAAAATGGAAAGGTGGGTAGACTTGGTTGAAACAGAAATAATCCTAATAGCCCATCCCTTCCCAAGGGCCCCCGTTCACCAAATTCATTTTCTGGAACCCATCCCTGGTAAAGTCCTGCCCCTGTTTGCTTCAGGCCTTTGTCCCTGAGGAGGAAATTTGCTAAGTGCTCGTTAGTGTGTTTCTTGAGGCTGTCATTCCTCAGCGTTGGTTCAAATTGCTTCTCAGGGTTTCCAGAAGATAAACTTAGGAAGGGGAAGTAAACATGTACATGAATTCAGGCCGCATTAGGTGCACAGTGGGCCCCTCCACCTGCAGGGAGGACTACTTTGAACCATGATAACGATGGATTAGGAAGACAATTGTGTTCTATTATTGGCAGAAAAGAGCAAGGGTCCAGTAGCACCTTAAAGACCAACAAAATTTGTGGCAGGGGAGGAGCTCTCGTTGTGAGTCACTGCTCGCCTCTTCAGATACAGCTGGAATGCGAGTCCATCTGTCCGTACATCTTGGAGAGTGGAGTGATTTCAGATGCCAAATAACAATAGCAGGTGTGAATGGATTAGGTGTGATATACAGAGGAGTAGTAGGCGTTGAGAAATCAGCACTGGTAATAAGATGGGAAAACGAGGTCTGGATTCAGTCCAGGAGGATGCATTGTCTTGAGCTTCATCAGCTGCAATTCAGCAGTCTCTTTCTAATCTCCCTTTGAAATTCCTTTGTAAGAGAACTGCTACTGTTAGGTCAGCTACTGAATGTCTTGGAAAGATAAAAAGTCCCCCCACTGGTTTTTGAATGTTGTGGTTCCTAATGTCAGACTTCTATACATTAATTCTTTGTTGAAGGGTCTGGCCTGTTTGTCCAATGTGGAGGGTGGAAGGGCACTGCTGGCACCTGATGGCATAAATCACATTAGAGGATGAGCAGAAAGGCCAGATAATGAAACTGAAGCTCAAATACTTTGGCCACCAAATGAGAAGGGAGCACTCACTGGAGAAGACCCTGATGCTGGGAAAGATTGAAGGTCAAAGAAGACGGGGACAGCAAAGGATGAGATGGTTAGACAGTGTCATCGATGCAACGAACAGGAAATTGAGCAAACTTCAGGGGACGGTGGAAGACCGGAAGGCCTGGCGTGATCTGGTCCATGGGGTCGCGAAGAGTCGAACTCGACTGTGCGACTGAACAACAAAAAGGAGTAGGAACCTGAGATGGCCTGGCTGATGTTGCTGGGTCCACTGATGGTGTTGCTAGGATCTATAGGAGAGCAAAGTTGGCATCTTGGTTTGTGGCAGACCTTTGTACTGTTACTGTTTTCTATTATGTTATTCTACTAAAGGACCAGGGGCCGTGGTGGCTCAGAGCTTAAGATGCTGAGCTGCAGACCGGAAGGTCTGTAGTTTGGCAGTTCGAGACCCGAATGTGCCGCATGACGGAGTGAGCTCCCGTCTCTGGCCCCAGCTCCTGCCAACCTAGCAGTTCGAAAGCAAGAAATCACAAGTAGATAAATAGGTACCGCTTTGGTGGGAAGGTAACAGCATTCTGCGCACCTTTGGCATCCCTGGAGTGCTGGAAGGTTGTAGCGGCATCCAGTGCTTGGGTTCTATGAGGTTTGTTCCCCCCGACTTGCTGGCACGGCCCCCTGACTTCCCATCCAGCCTAGGGCGTCACGGCCTTCTCCCCTGGATTAATTCGATTAGCCAGTGCCCCCCTAAGAAATTTAAATGCCCCCTGACTTTAAAAATCCTGGCTACGGGCCTGCCACTGAGGCAGCTAACAGTTAAAACAAAACATTATAAAAACGTAGCATTAAAACTATTCATTAAAAGTCCATTAAAACCAAAACTAAAGTACACATTAAAAGCACTTAAAACGGGAATTCAAACATGGGACAGGATGAAGGGATCACTGAGGGAATGCCAGAGAAAACAGAGAAAGTCTTCACTTGCTGGTGGAGCACCACAACAGGAGATGACAGACAAATATGCAGGGGGTGGGGTCCATATTTTTGGTGCCACGGCCAAAAAGGCCCTATCTTGGGTTGCCATCCGTCTCATCTCAGAAGGTGAGACAACTGAAGCAGGGCAGCAGCAGCAGCAGCAGAAGAGGAGGAGGAGGAAATTGGATTTATACCCCGCCCTTCCAACCCAGACCGGGCAACCCTAGTACAACTACAACACGGGAGCTGCAGAAGGTGGGGGAGTGAGGGGATGCATAACTCCAGCAGTAACTTGTCCAGGGCTGGGAACCCCCCTCCCTGCTCACCAAGTCCACCAGAGCTGATTCTGAGAGGTGTCCTTCCCACCAGGTGTGAGAGGCTGCAGCGGCAGGAAGCTCTGGCATGGCACAAAGTCAGGCTCTGCAGGCTCCGAGGGGCCTGAGAGGGTGAGGGTGGTGTGGACGGCAGCCATGTAAGGGAGCCAGTGGTGGGGCAGGCAAGTCTGGACTTGGGAGTGTAGCAGAGAAGCCCACAGCCCAGCTCCTGAGCAGAAGGGAGGGCGGTCAGCCTGTCGCCAAGCCAGGTGGTCGGAGGGGGGAAGAGATGGGTGAGGGGAGAGGGTGGGCCCTTGCGGTCCTGTGGGAGGACCTGCTGCTGGAGGCTGAGCTCCCGAGGGGCCTGGCTGGCAGAAATGCCAGAGGGAAAGCTGGCGGCCGCGGCCTTCCTGGGCTGAGAGTGCAGCAGCCCTTTACAGAACCACAGGGAGTGGGGGTATGAGGGCACTGGGCCCAGCCCCAGGGCGGGGAGGACTGGGGGAGTCCAGGGAAGTCTCTCCCCAAGAGAATCCTCTGGAAGACGAACCCAGGGAGGGCTGAGGAGGAAGGGCCGGGCCACTCCCAAGACGACAAGGCAGGAGAGAGGAAGCAAACCACCGTTCTCCTCACAAGACTGAGGTTCTTCTGGGGCAACCCCTGGGAGGAAGGGGCTGCTGGAGGGCGCTTCAGCCCTGGACTCCGTTCCCCACAGCAACAGATGGGACTCTTCAATACTGCCGGCAGAAGCACCGTTTAGCAGGGCCCCTTTTGAATGGAACATCCCACCTGGCCCTGCCCACATCCTAAGAATGGGGGGAGCAGGAAAGGTGCTTGCGAGTGCCATCGTGCCCATGGGCACCAGGTTGGGGACCCCCTGCAATGAGGGTTCCCAACCTACAGGAGGTCGCACAGAATTACGACAGATCTCCAAACCACAGAGAAAAATGGCTGCTTTGGAGGGTGGACTCTGTGGCCTCAGACCCCCCCCCAGACCCTCTCCTCTCCAGGCTCCACCCCCACATTTTCAGGAATTTCCCCAACCTGGAGTTGGCAACCCTACCTGTAAGAGGTATTTTAAATAATTCCACGTTCCAGAGAGCTGGGGAGTCCTGACCTGGAGTTGGCAACCCTACCTGTAAGAGATATTTTAAATAATTCTACGTGCCAGAGAGCTGGGAAGTCCTGATCTTGAATATCACCTCTGTGGCAAAAGCTGCCTGACTGGACTTCAGCCTCAGCGCCAAACACGCCCCCCCCATCCGCAGTACTCAAGAGGGATCATGAGGTAAAAAAACCCCAATAGATCCAGAAAAGCAACAACATAAAACCATCAGTCATCAACAAGCCACATAACGACATTCAGCCACTTAAAATGGCATAGATAAAACAGTCCTCAGGTTAGAAGCAGATCGTAAAAACAGCCAAAAGAGAGATGAGGGTTAAAATCCTGGGTAAAAAAGAAAGTGGAGTAGGCCGATGCCAGGCATGCCTCAAGGTGAACGCCATTCCACGGGCAACGTGCCACCACTGAAAAAGCCCCGTTTCTGGTCATTCTGCCGGGGGGGGAGGCACAGAAAGCCTGCTTGGGAAGGAAGGAGATCTTAACGGTTGGGTGGATGGCCGGTGAGGAGAAGGCGGGCCTTCACTGGGGAGTGAGCCTCATTAAACTGAACTAAACATGGTCAGCCCCTTAACATGACAGGCCTGAATGTCTTGAGTATTAACCCAGGTGCCTCATTTTGAGCATCAGTTACTGATTGCGCTGTGAATAAAGGAATTCCTTCGTCCCTTTGGTGGCCACTGAGTAATTCTTTGGTGTGGCACCCACCCTGTCCCCATCTGCTACAGGTGTCCCCAGTGGCTTTTCCCACCGCTGAAACTTCACGGGTGAGGCCCATTGAGCTGACAGGCACTAAAGATGGCTACGGCCTCGCCTGACCTTAGCCGGCATCTCGTTTTGAAACCTCCTGCTCCAGTGGCCAGAGCACAGCCGTAGCATATTGTGCTCCTCATTCACTGCCTGCATCTCCCCTGCCTATTCAAAGAACACCTTCTCTGAAGTTGCGGTCCATATTCTGTTGGATTTGTTCTGACTTTCAAGGTTTTTTTGTAACACGGTTATTTTTATATCAGCTATGCGTCATTAGGATCAAAACCTCATTACCCAGATGGTGAGAATATTCTGCTGTGAGAGAGGAGTTCGGTTTCTATCTTGTGCATGTGTTCATTTAAGAAAAACAAAACAGTGAGTGAAGTTAAACAGAAATGAGACAGAGAAAGATGCCTTTGTCCAGTCCAGGCCAAGAGTGATCTATTTTCCTCCAGGATGAAATGACCTGGAACTTATGAGGGTCATGAGATATGAAGGCTGCTTCTTTATAGAAAAACGAGACCTTCCCAAAGGGAGCTGCAACTTTCCCATCCCTGTTTGTTTTCATCTTTTCTCATGGTGCTGTTTTTTGGGGGTACAAGGGCCTATATACAAGTGGCAGACAAGCAATCCATGAGTGAATTTGCTCAGGAAGGGTGCTGGCTACCAAGCAGGGCCCTGATTCAAATCAGGGCTGCAGCACTAAGTGAAAGGGGGTTCATCCCATCCAACCCCATGCAGCTTTGTAAATTGAAAACACCACCACACTGTGCCTCTATGAACCCCAGGAAAGGGGGGGGGAGCAGGTACACAACCTGAATAGAGGTCCCACACAACAGCTATTAATCTTTTTTAAAAAAACAAAAAAAAAACAGGAAATCTGATCATTGATCTCACCAGTTCTGTTCTGAAGTTAAACAAAACGTGAATGTTCAAAAAGGTTATCAATAGAACATATAAACAAAAAGAGGCTTTCTATATACAGCATGAGATCCTATCCTTGACTTGAGATCCTATCCTTGACCTGCAAAACTGTTCCCTCTAAGCTGGAGTTTTGTGAGCAAAAGGTCTACTTTGTGAGCTACTGGCATTAAAGTTGTCAGTGAGCAATTTGGCTACTGCATAAGTTAGTTTGCTCTGGAGCCCTCCTTCCTGAGCTAAGTCAAAAGTGTGTGAGCCAGAGGCTAAAATACTGTGAGCTAGCTCACACTAACTCAGATCAGAGGGAACACTGATGATGACCCATAGTCCCTTCCCAGGGTGAGGCTGGGAAGTAGGAGCAACGTGGAAGGAAGGGCAATAGGTACATCATGCTTGTATTTGACTGACTTTGTTATTTAATGTTTGGTCTATGAAGGACTGTGTGCAATCCATGACCAAAAAAGCTATTCTGTGGTTTTGGGGACTAACCTGTTACTGCCGGCAGTTTATTGCCAGCTTCACAACATTGGCTGGCCCTTTCACCAGCCAGTCTGCAAATCAATCCCCAACAATGTCCAGTGGACTGCAGTCCATAAAGATGTATTCTGTATGCTTTGGACGTGTTTGTGCCATGAACGCATTTTATAGGTGTCCAAGACAAATGTCCCATTCATACTACAGACGGATGCTTCCAGTGTGGGATTAGGAACAGTATTGTCCCAACTACCACAGAGAGAAGAGCACCCCGCATTGTGAATCAGCGGAAAGCTAAGGCCTGAGAAGGGACTTCTATGGCAACTGAGCAGGAATAGTCAATACTAGAAGAAGAAATGGGGGAAATAACAGGACAACTGCAGCTGCTACCAGTGCAGGGGTCACAAGAGCACTTACTAGAAAGACACTTGCTCTGTCCCTGGAGAGAGGCATACACAGAAATACAAAATGCTTCTTTGAAGGAGAGGATCTGATCCACTAATCTTTGTCTAGGGAACTAGAACTGGCAAAATTGCTTATGCACCTCCACAGAATCCATATGTGCAATTGCAAGTAATTCTGCAAGCAATCCAGAATGTTTATGTAAGGTCCCGTCACTTGAATGCATAAATTAGTATCCAGAGAAAATAGAAAAGTCATCTTATGAAATCCAGACATATCCTCTGTTTCCTCCTACTTCCCTTTAGGCATCAAGCCCCCATCTCATCTACTTGGTTTTTATTACTGCAACACCTTTAAAAACCTTCTTGTTCATCAAACAACTACATGCTGAATGAATTCATCAAGTCCCCAAAGCAGGGAGCGTGCTCACTGTTCTGGCATCCCACAGAGACAGGGTCTTGTCTGCGGAGCTGGTGAGAATGATGTTCGAGAAAGGAAGAAACTCGATGCTGTTCACAGAGTCCTTATGGCCACGCAAGGTGTACCTGCATCGCTCACTGTAAAAGAACACAGCGATAAGACACTAAGCAGTTGTCATTTCAGAATAATTAGCAATGAAAGGAAACAACAGGAATGGGAACAATAAGTACAACGTGTCAACTAGCTCGGGCTCTGCCTCATTTGCATAATAAGACAATTGTCAGTTGCATATCACTACTTCCAGTCCTGAGAATGGAAGTTTGGCTTTATATGTTGAGTCAGCTGCTTCTGCACACTTAGATGATGCTGTTAAAATTAAAATGACTCCATAGAAAGGCACGAAGTGGTCTCCCTGAGTCTGTTGTCACCCACCTATTCACCCAAATATTATGCCAGGGAACCTCTCACAACCAGTCGACTTGCCTGAACTGTGATGTGTTTTTAATGCCTATTACTGTGTTTGAAATTTTTAACTGTGTTTATTTTATTATTACAGATGTTACCCCCCCCCAAGCCCACTAGTGGGATGGGTGGGCTAAAAATATAATAAATAAATACATAGATGTCTCAAAATCATTCAGTAGCTACTGTATAGCAAGGGTCTTGCTGGAACAGTATGCGAAGAAGAAGAGGAGGAGGAGGAGGAGGAGGAGGAGATTGGATTTATACCCAGCCCTTCACTACCCAAGAGAGTCTCAGAGCGGCTTACAAACTCCTTCCCCTTCCCACCACAGACACCCTGTGAGGCAGGCAGGGCTGAGAGAGCTCTTTCAAGAACTACCCTTTCGAGCTCTTATCAGACGTATGGCTTGCCCAAGGTCATCCAGCAGCTGCAAGTCGTGGAGTGGGGAATCAAACCCGGTTCTCCCAGATTAGAGTCTGCACACTTAACCACAATACCATCTAGTCCACCATCCTTCTTCAAACAAGGGCTGGCCAGACGCTTTGTGGAGACCAACAAGCACAGTGTTGTTGTGGATCTGGGCAGGAAGAGGGGGGAGCAGTCGCGGGTCTTGACTAAAATGAGCATGGGGGAGATGCTCCATCAAGACGCCCAGAGTCATCGGGAAGGGACCCAAGGCGATCCTTAGGCTGATTTAAAAAAAAAAAATGGAGTTAAATAAAAAGTCTTGTGGGCTCAAAGCAGCATTGGAAAAGGTGTGGGAAAGGGCAGCTAAAATGATTAAGGGGATGGAACACCTTTCCCTGTGAAGGAAGGGTAAAGAAGTTAGGGCTCTTTAGCTTGGAGAAATGATGACTGAGGGGTGACATGATAGAGATTTACAAAATTATGCATGGGATAGAGCAGGCAGAGAAAGAGGTACTTTTCTCCCTTTCTCACAATACAAGAACTCCTTGTGGGCACTCCATGAAACTGCAGAGCGGTCAGGTTAGAACGGATAAAAGGAAGTACTTCTTCACCCAAAGAGTGATTCACACATGGAATTCACTGCCACAGGAAGTGGAGGCGGCTACAAGCATGGGCGGCTTCAAAAGGGAATTAGATAAGCATATGGAGCAGAGGTCCATCAGTGGCTATTAGCCACAAAGTATAGATAGGGGCTCTGGGGCAAGTGATGCTCTGTCTTCTTGGTGCTTGGGGGGGGGCAACACTGGGAGGGCTTCTAATGTCCTGGCCCTGCTGTTGGATCTCCTGATGGCACTGGTATTTCTGGCCACTGTGTGATACAGAGTGTTGGATTGGATGGGCCATTGGCCTGATCCAACATTGGCATCTCTTATGTTCTTAGGTTTCTGCTGGACAGAATCAGGGCTCGCCTGGTTTCTCAGCCAAACATTGGGGCATGTCAAATAGGGAACCAAGGAACCCAGAATAGATCAGCTTTGGAGACGGACAAATAGCAAAGAAGATACCAAATAATACAGGTTAGAAACCATGTATCTCATATCAATAGGCCCAGGTACAAGAATCACCTGAGAATGGTAAGCATGTCCACCCAAGGCTAGAAATTCAACAATGGAGCATATCAGCTGAGGGCCAACAGGTAATCATCTATATAAAAACATCTAAGCAGCATTTCCCAGATGATTATAAGTAGTAAGAACATACTGGCACAGGAGCTATATAATCCCGAGGTACATGTGGACACAATAACTTGGTATGCTGTTTGATGTTTTAAGATAATTAGCTGCCCTGGTCTGGATAGCCCAGGCAAGCCCGGCCTTGTCAGATTTCAGACGCTAAGCAGGGCCGACCCTGGCAAGTATTTGGATGGGAGACGACCGGAGAATACCAGGGCCGGGAGGCCAGAGGCAGGCTGTCCAGCCACTCCTCTGAATGTCCTCTGTGCCCCAGGAGGAGTCGCCAGAGGTCACCATGACTTCTGGGCACAGGGGCACACACACACACACACACACAAATGCCAAGAATGTGTGCCCTATCAAATGGGACAGTTAGCTATTGCTGGAGATGATCAGGAAAGCCTGTCAGTATGGGAGTCTAAAGTTGATTATCGGCTTCTTCTTGGAAGAGGCTCTTCACCTTCTGACCTTCTTACTTTTGGATAAGAAACATGTAATGGACTCACAGACTCTCTGAAAGATCCATCCGCTATCATCTGTCTATCTATGAATAATGAAGGGCATATTCATACTCTTTTAGGTTAGTCAGTGTTAAAAATGTTAAAAGTTACATTGTAATAAGGATAAAATGGAAACCGAGGTTCTCTAATATAATTACTTGAGTAGAGTAACCATAACAAACTATCTGCACTGTGTATCTCTTATTAGGGGATTAGTGTTCTGTTTGAGGAAAGCTAACTAGAGACATAAGGTTTATTCAGAGCATGTCTATACCTGAATTGGGTCTGACCAGAGCCATCTGGAACAACATGTATGCAACAGCCCTCACATGTTTTTTTAATTATCTTTCTTTTATTTTAAGAGATTCAACAATATAAACAAGTGTAAATGCAAACTGTCTTATAAAACAACAAATCAGAAAAAACAAATGCAGTGTGAGTTACATAAAGTGAAGAATTTGGTAATACTTTTGAGGTACAGAATAACAAGGAGGCACATCATGATTAAAAACGGTTTCTAAAAAAGGAAGCCATTTCAATTGTAATTCTGAGTGTTCTGAATTAGGTATACCATAGGAGATTTTGTCAGATAATTTGTCCATTGCATAAAATTCCCAAATTTTAGAGTACCATAATGACATCGATAGCACATTAGAGGATTTCCAGTTACTAGCTATGACCACTTTCGCCACGTTGCTTGAGCGCTGCTGAAGCACTGAATCGAATTAGGCAGCCCCCAGTCAAACTGTTGGCCCTGCAATGAATTCACAAGGTGGGCGAAGAGAAGCCCCTCTCTAATAGTTTATTTGCAAGGCCTGCAGGTTTAACCTGCAGTTTGGAAACTGCCATTCATTGCACATGACTAGGACAGGATTGGGCGTAACATATTCAGCCGTTCACTGAAATCCCTTTGGCAGTGACCATTTTTGTCAGGTCACTTTCGAACATGATGATCTACAACCCCTTCTGACCGTGACAGGCCAGTTCTGCCGCTCTCCCCCCTGTCCCCCCCCCCCCCCACTTTCTCATCCACAACTCAGCACGTGGAAGCCCTGAATCAAACTCCAGTTGGCTGTGATGTCTGAACCACAAGTGAATCCTAGTTTGTGGAGAGGAAAATAACTTCAGCATATCCAGGCACCAGCAGTTAGAGGCGCCAACACCTGCACTTAAGGTTTTTTTTTTAAGTTAAGTAGCCTTTATTGGCATGGAAAATTTTTTACAAGTTAATACAGTTTAAAAGGTAAGTTAAAACCACAACATACATATACATCAGTGTAAAAATAAGATTATTTCTGTGAGATCCCTTGGCGTACCTTTACAGCAGAGTAGAGAAACGTAGCCACCTTCTTGGTGACATTAGAGGAGAAATCATTCAAAAGTCCGTAAACCTTAAATGCATCAGACCAGTCCCTCATCCTAACAAGAACAGAATTTAAAAGGTGCATTTGATTAAGTTGATGGGGACCTTCTCTGGACCAAGTTAGACCAGTTAAATATGGACAAAAGACTTCTTATGCTTATCAAGAAATTATATACCTCTAATACCTGTCGGATCAAATGCTTGCTAGCAGGCAATTGGACACCAAAGATCTCTGCCAAGAAGGGTGTCAAACAGGGCTGTATTTTAGCTCCCTTTTTATTTAATCTTTTTTTCTCAATGATCTTGCTGCTCAGCTGTCTGGTGCTGACTGCCATAGTCCTAAACTTGGTGCCATACTTACGCTGATGACACAGTGCTGTTGTCCTGCTCCAGAGTGGGACTAAGACGTCTATGGACCCATCACGTAGCATCTGCACTTATGCCAGGGGCAGAGACCTGATTCCTGAGGATCATGTTGCTTCACAGTATACCTTCCTAACCAGGCACTACAGCACAACTGGCTTTCCGCAAGATGCCCCTTCTCTCACACAGCCTGACTGACGTCTCCGGCTCCCCCCCCACCCCCACTGCATAAGTGCTCTGCTCAGCAGACAATTGATTACATGGACAATGAGATCACTCACAAACCATCTAAATCAGTCATCGATAAAATGCTGTGTTTCAATAGAATCCTACCCTTTGGTGTTCATCTAAGTAGTAGCCCTTAGTGATGCTAATGGCTGCTGATCACTTTGAATCCGCGGTGTCTTTGTGCATGCACAGTTTTGGGGAAACCCAGTGGAAACAACCCCTTCAGATCACTTTCAATCGTATGAGTCAGTCATCAATAAATGCTGTGTTTCAATAAAATCCTACCCTTCAGGGTCTGACTAAGAAGTCTTTAGTGACACTAATGGCTGCATACTGTCACACGCACAGTTTGGGGGAAACCCCAATAAAGTGGTTCAGCGGGCGTTCACGGCAGCTCAGCATGAATCAATAGGACTGAGCGATCGGCTCACATCTGATTGCCATCTTCAAACTCAGTAAGTTCGACCATGGAACGTGTTCGCATTGAACATGTTCACAGCATTCCTACCTGCAATCAGACATCAACTGGGACTTGAGTCAAGGGGCGGGAACAAGCAGAGGCCACGCCCACTGAAAGCAAACCAAGGTTTGTTACAAATTCAGCAGACACAATTACTCATTTGCACAATGAAAGGAGGGAGTTGTTAGATGGTTAGCCTAAAGCAGCAAACCTCAGGCATTAAAAGGAGAAAGGAAGGGCTTTCAGGAAGCATTTGTATCCGGTGCTGCCTTGGAGAGCTCATTTCCCCTGGAAAAGAGACAGTCTAGGAATCAGAAAGGCAGCACGTGAAAGGTAGCTGGGGTGAATTGGGACAGGGTTACCGGTAAAATTTCTTTCAGCCCTGGTGCACGGAAATTCAGAATTATCAAGCAAGTTGCACCATACATTTGTGGCAACAGTGTTAAAATATTTGTATGCAGAAAGGTATGATTCAAATAGTGTGGAATAATCAACAACCCGTGTGGCTGGAGAACTGCCAATCATACTTGTATAAAAAGGAGAGGGAGGGAGAGAGAGACTCTTTCCAGGCAAAGACATGAAAACACAGTCTTGCTATGGCAGAAACAGTAGGCAGAGTACAAATCCCATCCAGTTTGGTGTAGTGGTTAAGAGCGCGGACTCTAATCTGGGAGAACCGGGTTGGATTCCCCACTCCTCCTCCACTTGCGCCTGGCTGGATGACCTTGGGCAAGCCGTAGTTCTGATAAGAGCTGTTCTTGAAAAAGAGCAGTTTCTGTCAGAGCTCTCTCAGCCCCACCTACCTCACAAGCAATGCTCCCTCTAAGCTGTGGAGTCCTGTGAGCACAAATTCTACTTTGTGAGCTCCTGGCATTACACACATTACGCTCCTGGCGAGCGATTTGGCTGCTGCATAAATTAGCTTGCTCTGGAGCCATCCTTCCTGAGCTAAGACAAAAATGTGTGAGCGAGCAGCTAATAAACTGTGAGCTAGCTCAGGCTAACTCAGCTTAGAGGGAACACTGCTCACAAGGTGTCTGTGGTGGGGAGGGGAAGGGAAAGGAGTTTGTAAGTGGCTCTGAAACTCCTTTGGGTAGTGAAGGGCGGGGCATAAATCCAATCTCCTCTTCATCCTGTTTGCTGCTGCCACCACAGGTACACTCCACTCCCTTTCTCTTTTCAACCCCCCCCCCCCCGGCCTGGCCCAGAAACCTTCCCCTTCCCTACTGAGCTACACTGCAGCATTACAGTGTTGCCAGCAGGGAAAGGGCAAAAGCCCTTTAATGGGCTAAGACAAGCCCATGGATTCCACTGCCACAGGAGTTGGTGGCGGCTACGAGCATGGACAGCTGCAAGAGGGGACTGGATAAACGTATGGAGCAGAGGTCCATCAGTGGCTGTCAGCCACAAGGGATAGGTAGGAACTCTCAGTCTAGGGCAAGGGATGCTCTGTATTCTTGTTGCTTGGGGAGGCTTCAAGAAGGGATAAATACATGGAACAGAGGTCCATCAGTGGCTATTAGCAACAAGGTATAGGTAGGATCTCTGGGTCTGGGGCAAGGGATGCTCTGTATTCTTGGTGCTTGGGGGAGGGGGTAACAGTGGGAGGGCTCCTTGTGTCCTGGCCCCACTGGTGGACCTCCTGAGGGCACCGGGTATTTTTGGCCACTGTGTGACACAGAGTGTTGGACTGGATGGGCCATTGGCTTCTCTTATGCTCTTATGTTCTCTGCATACTGGTGACAGAGGGAACATCCTGTGGACCTTGCCATGCAAACATCGCACAGATTCATAAGAACACCAGAAAATCCCTGCTGGACCAGACCAAAGGTCCGTCTAGTCCAGCCTCCTGTTTCACACAGTGGCCAACCAGTTCCTCCGGAGGGCCAACCACAGGGCACAGAGGCTGAGGCCTTCCCCTGAGTTTGCCTCCTGGCTCTGGGATTTAGAGGCTGACTGCCTCAGAATGTGGAGGCTTCTCTTCTGTCACCATGGCTAGTCACCATTGATTGAAGAATCCTTCATGAATCTACTGAATCCCCTTTGAAAGCTTTTTATTCCTGTGGCCGTCATGACTTCCTCTGGCAATGAACCCCACATTCTAATCACTCTCTGGGTCCAGTAGCATTTCCTTTTGTCTGTCCTGGAACTGCTGCCCATCAGCTTCATTGGATGACCTCGAGTTCTAGTCTTTTGGGAGAGGGAGAAAAATGTCCCTTTGTCAACTCTCTCCTCCCCATGCGTAATTTGATACACCTCTATCATGTGCCCCCCCATCATCTCTTTTCTCAGCTGAAAGGTCCCAGCAGACTCCTCTGCCTTTCCTCATAGATTCCCCTCTGAGCCAGAGAAAAACAGGTTTATTTTTAACTCTGGCTTCCAGGCGAAGCTCCAGGAATGGCGTGTCATGTGAACATTCTCCTTTACTGCAGGGGATTCCTGCTTTCTGTGCAGGGAAAAATCTCAGCGTGGAAGCCCCCAGAGAATATATTCCTATGTGTTAGAGTAACAAGAACATATTGATTTTTTTCCCCCAGCAGAGAACTTAAAAGCTGCACTCTCAGGGAAAAGACAGGAATATATATCACGAGTAACTCAGACGTGAGGAGGGAAACTGGAGCGAGAGAAGCTGCAAGAACAGGCTTGTGAGAGATTAATTAGGTGTCAGGAGTACGGAGGTCCGTTCAGAATCCCTTAGCCAGGTGAAAATGGACTAGAGTGATGGACCAAAACAACTGCAGGAAGGAAGGAAGGAAGGAAATGATTTGTACATTTCCATCAAGAACACAAACACTTGGGCCCACCACTGCTCTCCTCCTCTCTGCTGTTCCGACATCAACATGCAACCATGAACCAGCTCCCGTCACTCTCTCCAAATTTAATTTACCATTCTGATAGCTCAGCGACTGATACTGTTGTGAACCTCTGACTGCTACATAAAACAAACTCATCTTCTCTTCCTGGCAAGTCTAGTCTAAATGAAAGCTGCAGTAGTATTCAAAGCAGCTGTTGAAAAGATGGCAGAAGGTCTGTGACTGTCTATGAAGGAGAATCAAAGAACGGAAGTGTTCTTCTGCCTACATCAACCCCCCCCCTCAACACACACACCGTTTTCGCTCCTGACCAGAACAATTCTGTAGAGAAGGGTCAACATTTGGCTCCCAGTTGCATGTGTGTAAATTCAGGATTTTAAGCTGCTGTTTTGTGTACCATTTGTTAAAAACGGCACCCCTGCAAAAGAGACAAAAATCATATCCGCAAGTTGACCATGAGCCTTGCTTAGTCCCTACTGAGGCTGTTCAGAGAAAGGAATGAACGCGCTTCCTTCCTCCTGCATTTCTTGCCGGGAATGGGCATGAAGTGGCTCATGTGACAAATTTTGATTAGTTCATGGTTTGCCATGTTTGGTGTCGTGGTTAAGTGCGCGGTCTCTAATCTGGGAGAACCGGGTTTGATTCTCCACTCCCCCACTTGCACCTGCTGGATGACCTTGAGCAAGCCGTAGCTCTGACAAGAGCTGTTCTTGGAAAATGAGCAGTTCCTGTCAAGAGCTCTCTCAGCCCCACCTACCTCACAGGGTGTCTGTTGTGGGGAGG
>NW_015164234.1:416450-418002 GCF_001447785.1 Gekko japonicus
CTCCTCCTCTTCTTCTTTCCCAAATACAGAAACTGCAGCTGGTGCAAAATGTGGCAGCCAGGCTGTTGATGGGTCTCTCCATACGAGATCACATCCAGCCTGTGCTAAAGGCATTGCACTGGCTGCCAATAGCATACCGGATTCATTTCAAGGTGCTAGTTTTGATCCTTAAAGCTCTATATGGATGGGAGCCTGCCTACCTGAGGGACCGCCTTTCCCCATATGTGCCCCAGAGATCACTGAGGTCAGGGACCCAACACCACCTGATTGTCCCTGGCCCGAAAGACGCCAGATTGGCAATTACGAGGGCCAGGACTTTTTCAGTGGTGGCTCCACACTGGTGGAAGGAGCTCCTGGAGGACATTAGGGCCCTGAGGGACCTTCTACAGTTCTGCAGGGCCTGTAAAACGGGGCTCTTCCACAAGGCCTTCGATTAGGAGCTGCCACTGACGAATGAACCATCGTAAATTGAGCAGGCCATGGCCCTATATTATTACGCTGGATATGGCCTTTCCTAATCGGACCATGTATAGATATCCGTACATTGCTGCCATCTGTATATATTAGCACCTTATGTAATTGTCTTTTAATTGTGATTTTTACTGTATTTACTGGTTCTATTGCATTTTAACTGTGTAAGCCGCCTTGAGCCAGTGCTGCACCAGCAAGGCGGGATATAAATTGAAAGTAATAAATAAATAATGACTTCTTCTTCTTCTCCTTCTTCTGAACTGAAGTTCATGACCTTCATTAAGTTCATGAAGGACCGCCACAAATTTCCACGAATTTTAAGGCAGTCCGTGGTGGTTCATAAAGAGAAGAAAGCAGGGGTTTAAATGGCTTCAAGAAATTTAACCCCGCTTTGTGCTCTTCACGAAAAAACAGCTGAGCACTGTGGAGCACAAAGCAGGGGTTTAAATGGCTCGGAGCGAAAAGTGGTGATGAGCAGAAAGCAGGGCTCATGAGCACTATGAACCAGTCTGGCTCCTGAACCAGCCTTCTGGTTCGTATTGGTTCATGGTTCGTGCCCATCCCCATTTCTTGCTAAGAAAGTTCCTGCAGAAGTCTGTGGTAGTGGGAGCCCCGGCAGATTTCATAATTAGCAAGTTATGCCAGGGACACCATAGATTTTACTTTTCATGTATCTGAATGTGCCGCTTAGAGAAACATGATCCAAAAGATCAACATGTGATTGAATAACATTGTTTGATTTGCTATCGTTTGTGACCCTGAAATATAAATCTCAGAATCCTTATACTAATACCCAAGTTGCCCCCTCCGTGCGGATATCTATATCTGCACTTTGGGGGCACTTGGGGGGCAGGGGGAGGTTTGTGCACATGTGGGGCAGTCCCCACATGTGCACAAAAATAAAAAAAGTTTAAAAAAATTCGGGGGGATGTTTAAATCCCCCCAAAAATGCGAAAGCGTCTCGCCGCTCTGCGAACGCTGCCACCGGCCGGGTGGGGAGGGGGGGAGGCCAGGTGGGGAGGAGAGGCCTCGCCGCCGCCGCCTCCTCCTCCCCGGAGCCGGCAGGCCGGCCGGGGGGGTG
>NW_015164234.1:418100-424840 GCF_001447785.1 Gekko japonicus
CCCCCCCCCCCCCCCCCCCCCCGGCCGGGCGGGGGAGGGAGGGAGGGAGGGCGGGGGAGGAAGACCGGCCTGGGGGCGGGGGGCGAACACCGGCCTCGCCGCCCCCGCCGCCTTGGGGAGATGGGGGGGATGGAGGAGACGGGGCTCTTCTCTCCCCCCCCCCGCGAGTATCGCGGGTCCCCCTCTTGTTATTTATATTCCAATTAGGATTTAACAAGAGAGGGTGATGAGATTTAGCAGTGTATGTTTGTGATCTCTGTCCCCTTCCATGGTTGGAAATACGAATGAGAGACTTCTACTAATTATGGTAAAAAAGGATTAAGAAGATAATTGTTATACTGTTTGGACATGTAATTTACTGTGAAAGTATTCTATTGTTTTCTGCTCCTGATGAAAATTCCCGGGCATAAAATTGAAAGAGAAAATTGCATTAAAAGACTTGTTAGAGCTGAAAGCACAAACCGAATCAGAGAGTTATTGAAAGGGGACTGCTGAATTCCCTAAAGTCCATCTTAAAAGACTGATTTTATTCAGGTTTACTAGAAGCCATGTTCCACAAGACTCCAGTGGGTCTTATTTCCAAGACACTGTGGAGAAGACGGCAGCATGAGGGCGCCATTCTGTCCTCAAAGTTATGCCGGCCAGAAGAAGGCAGGATTCGGACCAAATCCTTGATGATGTCACTGGCAACCTTGGCACCCAACAGAGTCAGGGAGCGGACTCTGACCCACTCACTCTCCACTATGGGTTACTGCTAGGCACATGCGCCTCTCCTGAAGTGGAGGGGGCGGCAAGAGATGAGCCATGCAGTCCACTGGAACAATAAGCAGCTTTTATCCCCCACCTTTGACTACCCAAAGGAGTCTCGGAGCAGATGATAATCACCTTCCCTTCCTCTCTCCACAAGAGACACCCTGTGAGGTAGGGGGGGCTGAGAGAGCCTTGAGAGAACTGTGACTGGCCCAAGGTCACCCGGCTGGCTTCATGCGGAGGAGGAGTGGGGAATCAAACCTGACTCTCCAGATCAGAATCTGCCACTCTGGACCACTACACCAAGCTAGCAAAGAGGGATCAAGAGAACGACCAGCGGCTGAGCAAGGCTATTATTCCATCCCTCTGGGTGCACGTCTTCCCAGCTGTGCCTTCTACGAGAGGCTGGCCAGGGACTGAACTGAAGGATACACAGCCAGCCTTCAGTATGTTATGTACTGGGATTGAATGATTCCTGATTGAATCACCCCAGGGACTGGCTGAGCTTGGAGCACAAGAACAATAGCCCGCCAGGATTCTGAAAGTAACCAGTCTAGTAGTAATGTTATGTAAACAGCCTATCACTGGGAGTGGGGTGTGTTTGGGTGTGGCAATTGCATGCTATTTAACAGAGCTGAGGCTCTAGAGTCTTGCCTTGCTCTTGCTGAAATCACAAAGAAAGTTGAGCTGATCACTAGACTCGAGCCCGCTCATCCATGGAACCCACTATGTTTAACAAGTGTCAGGCAATATGGCTGGGATCAGGGGGTGGGGTTGGGGGGGGTGGCCGTGTGGTTCCGGTGCTGGTCTGCAGAGTGCGTGGTGTGAGTTGTCTTCTGCCCATCGCCCTCTTTTCCCACCTCAGCAAATGACTTCTCAGATTCTCCCCGTTCTCTGGTCCCGTGTGGCAGGCGGCCCCTTCACAGTGCTAGAAGGCAATTCACTTGATGTTGTGGCATCTTTCCCTGCCTTTTTGAGTGGCTCAGTCCTTTCCAAAACGCTTGCTCCTCCCACGTGGAACTGTGCCCACACTGGGACCTGAACATTTCTTCTCTAGGAGGCGGTAGGAAGGTCAGGAGGGACAGTTTCTCTTCTTGCAAAGTTCCTCTCCACACTGCTGCACAGCTGGTCCAGTGCTTGGGATGCTACTCCTCCCATCCCTCCTTTTTCCTGGCAAAAGCGCTGCTCACAAGGAAGGCTTCCGAGAAGAACCTGAACTTCGCCTGCACTTACTGGCCGTCCTGGCCCGCGTGAAGTGAGATGGTGCTTGAAAGGGTACGTGTGGGACAGTGTCACTCTGCTTCCACCCTTGGCACGAAGACTCCTGCTCTTGCTTGGGTCACCCCAGGACTGGGAACAAGGAGGCTCTATTACCCACTGGTACCTCTCCCATCGTCCTTGCAGGCAGTGGTCACACAAGACAAACATTTGGTGACATATCTGACAAAGTGAACTCTGACTCACAAAAGCCCCTGCCCTGGAAAATCTGTTGGCCTTCAAGGCACTGCTGGACTCAAAATGTTGTTCTACTACAAGAGACTAACATGGCTGCCCACCTGGAACATTCAGTGGACTCTACGGATGCGGTCACAGACACTAAACCAGGGGTGTCGAACTCATTTGTTATGAGGGCCGGATCTGACCTAAATGAGACCTTGTTGGGCCGGGCCAGGTGCGTCATAAAATGTAATGCCAGGTAGCGGAGATATAAACTTTGTAAAGGGCGCAAACACAAAGGTTTTTTTTAACTTAAAATAAAAACATGCGTAAAACATCAGCACTCTTGCAATATTTTGTTTATTTAACAGTGTCTGATAGCTGGCACCTCTTGCTCTGAATTATTGCATCAAAATGTCTGTGCTGTTGCCATCTTGAGTATGCTGTTCAGGTGTGTATCTGTAAGCTGCAAACCTACGATGACACAGCAGCAGCAGCAGAACTGGAAGAAGAAGCAGAAGACAGCCAGTTCCACTGCAGGCCTGATAGAAGCCCTCCGGGGGCCTGATCTGGCCCCCGGGCCGCATGTTTGACACCCCTGCATTAAATAATCCACTTTCAGTGCACTTTCCTACTGGATTGTACTGTGTGAACTGGCAAAATCCAGTTGGGAAGTGCACTGTAAGTGGATTGAAAGTGGATTATTTAGTGTGTGTGTCCACAGCGTATGTCTGAATTCAAATAGCTCCAGGCTATTTCCAGGAAAGAGATTTCTGGCATCCACAACAGCCTCTGTCCCGTCCCCCCCACCACAGCCAACTCAGACTTGAAAGGATTATTGTTAAAGAGGGGAGGATGACATTTTGTGTTGAGATTCACTCCTTTGGTGTCTGAACACAGCACAATCCAAAACAGAGTCACATCCTTCTAAGTCCACTGGGACTTCTTTTTCAGTCTTCAAAACTTCTGAAAAGGGGCATTTCTTGGGCTTGCTTCAGACTCCATCTCCCTGGTACCCACACCACTCACATTAACAAGCCAAAAGGAAAAGCAGCTGAACTGTCCCTTTTGGAGATAAATTCATGTAAACTCGGTAGCTGAAAAGGAGGTCATTTTAATAACCTGGTCAGGACCAGGTCAAGCGATTGAGATCCAAACTAGGTGTTCCGTGTGACAGGAGTCGGGACACGGGGGCATGTCCAGAGTTGCTGCCACGCCGAACAACTGGGCAGGTTACCATAAAATCCCTGTTGCTCCAGCAGGCCCTTTCCTTTTAATCCACGTCCATCGCGGTGCCCTCCAAGCAATTCTGCACTAAAATCGAATTCAAACTTCTTTTTAATCCAGAGTTTTTTCAATTCTGCACTAAAATAGAGTTCAACTTTATTCTGGTCCCCCCCCCCATTTTGCATTACATTACCTCCCTTCAGTGGTCAGCCCGGTTTCAGCCTGCTGTTGCCCATGGCTTATTTGCTGTGGACTTAAATTGACTCAAACACTGAGGAAATCTGGAGTGGCCAAGGCCAAGGCAGAAAGGACCCTAGTCTCTGGAGCACCAGGGAGGAGAGGTAAGGATTCCAGCTTACCTCCCATGCTGTTTCCACCAGGACACACGAAGCCAGAGAAAGAGGCAAAAAAACAAAAGGGGCTTCCCTGCACGCTATTTCCACTGGTGAAAATGGCACAGGAGGGAAGATGGAAAGTCCTCCTCCCCCGAGTGCTCTCTGGAGCCTAGCAGAGCAACAGAGCAATTTATGGTGACTGGTGCTTCAGTATGGCAGGGAGTTGGGACGGGCACCCGTGTCCTAACTTGTGTCACAACATATAATGTCTAATTTGGACCTAGAGAAGACTTGCGTTTGCACAGAAGGAAATGAAACTTCTCCATCACACACAGCTAAGCAACGGCCCTGCAGAGCAAAGCAATTACTGCAGGACACAAAGCTGCTCATCATGGCACCTGAGTCCCCCATCGATGCAATCAAAGATGCACACATCAGGGTACATTGAGCTTATGAATGGATTTGCATTGAAGTTCTCCATGCCTCTGCTTTCAGCCCAGGGCTCAAGCTACACACCATTTCTTGGGGGGTAAGCTACAGCATTTGGATTGCACTTAAACACTGAAACCGCTTCCAAACAGCCATCCCGTGTATTTCGAACGCGTATACGTGGATATTTGGATCTGGAGGAGTGGAGGTGAAGAATAGCTTGCTGGACATCATCAGAGTGATAGGCGCTTCCCCACCCATGGGTAAGGAGCAGCCCTGTGATTAGTCACCAGGGGCAGCCCTGTGATTAGCTGCAGGCAAGGCAACTGGCAAAGGTAGGCGTGGCTGTGGCTGTGACTCGGTCAGCTCGTTCGCTTCCCTTTTTATTTGGCTGCTGGGCGACCTCAGGATCCCAAGGCATTGCACCAGGGTACATTCAAGACTTAGGAGCAGCAATTCCAGGCTGCGGTGGCTCAAGTGGTTAAGACGCTAGGCTGCAGGCTGGAAGGTCAGTAGTTCAGCAGTTTGAGACCCGAGTGTGCCGCATGACGGAGTGAGCTCCCGTCTCTGGCCCCAGCTCCTGCCAACCAAGCAGTCGAAAGCAAGAAATTACAAGTAGATAAATAGGGACCATTTCAGTGGTAAGGTAACAGTGTTTCGTGCGCCTTGGCATCTAGTCATGCTGGCCTTGTGACCACAGAAACGTCTTCGGACAGCGCTGGCTCTTCGGCTTGGAAACAGAGATGAGCACCACATCCTTACAGTTGAATTCGACTGGCTTTCGAGCAAGGAAAACCTTTACCTTTACCTTTATTCCAGTCTAGACTGTAGGATCCCTCATTGAATCTCACAGCTCTTTCTGCTCACCCAGCCTCTTCTCCCAAACAGACACGCAACGAAAACCCAGAAATATTCAGCAGCAATATGGGAAGCTGTAGAAATTATTCACACTGTAAAGGATACAGACAGACTTTTACAATGGTGTTGATTTAGCTCTTGTTGACCTGAGCCAAGTATTGCCACAGTTTTGTTATCATCACTATGTATTGCTAAGGAATTCTGGAGGTTACCTGTTTTTGTGTATCTTATGTCCAGGAAGGAAGTTCGACAAGTGTGAAATATATAAGCCCTGACCTGGATAGCCCCGGCAAGCCCGATCTCGTTAGATCGCAGAAGCGAAACAGGGCCGACCCTGGCAAGTAACTGGAAAGGGACCTCCAAGGAGTAACAGGGCTCGGGACGCAGAGGCAGGCTTTCTGAAAAACGTCCAAGTCCCCAGTTGGGGTCACCAGAAGTCGCAGGCTTTCTGAAAAACGTCCAAGTCCCCATTTGGGGTCACCAGAAGTCACCATGACTTTCAGGCATGCAAGCACATACACACACAGACACACCCACGCACACAAATACCTCCCCAGAAGTATGAAATGCATATACACAGGAGAGGGGCAGAGAATCCCAATGGCACCAACAGTGACCTATATGAACATGCCTCAATGAGTCTATGATCTGAGTGCACAAAAATGCAGGATCTAGATCATGTGTGGAGAAGGTCCCTCTGCCGACATCACATCGTAATTGCATGACTGCAGCTCTTCCCACCAGGCATACGCCCACTCCTGATCAATGTCTGCAAAGGACTTTAGGGCATGCCCTTGCTACTTAAATGCACAGTCAACAGAACATTTCCTTATTCACACTCTGAAGACGTATAAAGGTTACCAGAAAATTGCCAGAGGTACTCATGCGCTGTAAGAAAACAGTCTTAAAGGTACAACAGGACATTCATGATATTATTTCCTAGAAAACTAACACAGTCATGCGTGAATCTTTGCAGTCATCTACCGGGACGATCAGAGGCAGGAGGTGTGGCTGACCGCTGAGGCCCCGATTCCAGGTCTCACCTAAGTTCGGCCACGAGGCTGCTGTGAGGATAAAAGGGAACACGCATGCATCCCCCAACAAGAAGAATAAATAGTCAGATCAACCGACCTGCATTAAAACCACGAGGCCAGCATTTAAACAAAGTATTAAAAACCAATTATTCAAACCCCTTCACGCACCAACAGGTAAATCACAGAAACCAAATGAAGGGCCAATGCAGATCAATCAGTGTGGCTGGGGAGATGAAGAAAAATCAGTCCGCACAAACAGAAGACAGGGAAAAACACTCATATCCCAACATGCCCCCTCCGTGCAGATGTCTAAATCAGCACATCGGGGGCACTTGGGGGCAGGGAGGTTTTCCTGCACATTTGGGGCAATACCCAGATGTGCAGAAAAATCTGAAAACTGGGGGAAAATATGCGGGGGATACTTAAATCCCCCCAAAAGTAAAAGAGTGTTCCCTGCGCAGGCGCAGGGAATGCTCTGCAAATGGCTTCGCCACCACCAGCAGCAAGGGGGAGGGGGAGGGAGAAGGCTCAGCCCTCGCCACCGCCACGGGGGGGGGAATTCGGCGGGCCGGCCTCACCGCCACTGCTGCTGCTAGGGGAGGGGGGAGGGCGAAAGCTTGGCGGGCTGAGTTCAGGCCTTGCCACAGGTGCTGGGGGGGGGGGGAAGAAG
>NW_015164234.1:424980-431350 GCF_001447785.1 Gekko japonicus
GAAAAGTGAACGACACCAAGCCTCCACCAGGGTGCCGGTAGGCAGCCCCTCCCTTGAATTGATGTGGCCGTAGTTAGGGTTGATATAGGTGACTAGCACCCAAGAATTGTAAACCGCCCAGAGACCCCTACGGGGGTTAGGGCGGTATATCAAGTCGAATGATAAATAAAATAAATAAATAAATAAATAAAGGGGCTCTCTGCATTCATGGCCTCTTTTCAGTTCTTTCAGAACTCCTCACCTTCTAACTGACCAGGACTGCCTGCACAACAAGCTAAGGTTGCCAGCCTCCAGGAGGGGCCTGGGGACCTCCCACTTTCACAAATGATCTCCAGCCGACACAAATCAGCTCCTCTGGAGAAAATGGCTGCCTTGAAGGGTGGACTCTGTGGCATTGCGCCATGCTGAGGCCCCTCCCCTCTCCTCCCCAACCCCCCCCCTCTCCCGGGTCCACCCCCAAAAGTCTCCAGGCATTTTCCAACCCAGACCTGGCAACCCTACAACAAGCAATGGAGCGCAGAAGGGGCAGGCCAGGTTGGGGGCCAGGGGCCAGAGAGGTACTGACCACGAGGAGAGCCAAGTACAGAGCCACAACTCCACAGATAAAGCAGCAGCAGGGTGCCTTTGATCATCATTTGCGATACGAAAACAGCACCTAACGTTTTCAGCTGGTGGACGTGTTCTCTAGATAGTTGTCCACTTTTAGGCCTGCTGACTTCAGCAGAAGGTGCTTAATAGCTTTTCAAAATTAGTGACAGCCTGGCTGGTCCTCCCCTGAGCAGAATTACTGAGCTATTGAAGGGATAACTGCACATATTGAGCAGCAGCAGCAATTTAAATCCTACCCTTTAAATTCTGCAAACATATAAATGCTTGCAAATTAAAGGAATACTCATTTAGATAGGGATCCCATCATATTTCGGAATCCACATCGCCCATATGCATGTGAAAGGATGCTACATATTCAATTTATGTGGTTCCACTGGTGTGGGCAAAGGAAAGGTCAACTCTCCACTGAAGAGTGATATTTAAGGGTTGGGTGTTTTGTTTTTTTTAATTTATTGGTTCATACTTCCATGAATGACATTCTGACAAAGGGCGTTTTTGCTGTTGGAAGTTTATATTCCGAAAATCTCATCAGTCTTGAACAGGGGTGTTGAACTCGTTTTTTATGAGGTCCGGATCTGACATAAATGGGACCTTGTCGGGCTGGGCCATGTGTGTCATAACAATGTAACGGCAGGTAGCGGAGATATGAACTTTATAAAGGACACAAACACAAAGGGGTGGTTTCCCCCCCTTAAAATAAAAACATGCTTAAAACATGAGCACTCTTGCAATATTTTGTTCATTTAACAGTGTCTGATAACTGACACCTCTTGCTCTGAATTCTTGCATCAAAATGTTTGTGCTGTTGCAATCCTGAGTAGACTGCTCAGGTGTGTATCTGTAAGCTGCAAACCTACGATGACACAGCAGCTGCAGCAGAACTAGAAGAAGAAGCAGAAGACAGCCAGTTCCACTGCAGGCCTGATAGAAGCCCTCCGGGGGCCTCATCCGGGCCCCGGGCTAAATGTTTGACACCCCTGGTCTTGAAGGTGCTGCTGGACTCAAATCCGGCTGTTCTATTTCAGAGCAGCGTAGCCACCCTCTGAATCTATCTTTTACTTTAAAGATCAGAGCAAACTCTGTTCAAGGAGGGGGGGGGTCAGCATTCTGCCAAATGAAGTGGAAACAATTCAGAGTTCAGTGGGGGCACCTTTAGGACCATCGAAGGTGTATTCAAGGTATGAGCTGTGGTCCTAAAGGGGTACAGGGCAATGCATAGCCAGAAGACAGTAGCTGCGATATGGCAGGGCCACCAGGGGCCAGATCAAGTCACTCTGAGATCTGGGTCTGGTCTGTGGATCACGTTGGCCAGGTGAGGGTGACACAAAATAATCCTCAGTACTCCAAGGCCACAAATGTTGTGGTTGTTTTGGTTTCACTTGCCACAGCAACAATGCTAGGGACTCCCAACTTAAAATGATGGACTTTGGAGATTATACACACTCGGAAGAAACTGTGAAAATTTGTGCATGTCGGGGAGGGGTGTCCCACTCAAATAGAGGGTAAGATTTGTGAAACAGTCTGGCCGACTGTGTAAGGTTTTCAAGGCAGGGAGAGAAATATGTTCCAGCACTTTTCTGAGCTGGTACTTTTCTGTATGTTTTATTATTATAATCCAACTCACAAAAGGGGGAAATAAAGCTTTTCCTTCTATTTTATTTGCAATCCCTTTGATTCCACTTGACATAGGAAAGCATTATAATATATGGGATCGTGTGAAATTCAGTGTACACACCTGACTTGGAAGTAAAGGTATGGTTTTCTTCAGGAAATTTACCCAGTATACTCATAAACCATTCAACAGGTAGCTTACAGGTTGATATTATTCTGCGCAAACATTACATAGAGACAGAGGTATTATCCTCTTCTCTTGTAAATTAGCATTGGGATGACTGTGTTTAATTTATCTAGTACAAAGCTGTTACCTTTTAAGCCTGAGAGCAGTTATTACACTGCCATACTTTCAGGCTTTTTGCTTCCTCTCCACCTTGTTCATAAACTAGACTAAAACATCTTAGAGCAGCGCAATGCGCAAATACTTGTAAAAAGCAGTGCAAAATGGTTGGAATGCAATAAATACCAACACGTAAGAATTTAAGTAAGTAAAATGAATTTCAGGGTGTTTTTAAATTGCTTTCTTTTTTCCAGAGTGGACTTTAGTTATTTCTCCCAATAAAATAGATTTTGTGTGGGTGGCATCCTTCGGGGGGGGGGGGATAAAAACCAGCCCGCCTTGTTCCTAGGGGGCCTGGGAACTGGGGAAGATATTATGAATAATGGATTTGCTGTGCTTCTCGAAGCGGCCCCCCAACAAATACAATCTCATTCTGGTTCTCCTAATAAGCCGCCGTTCAAGTGCAAAATAAAACATTCGCCAACTCTCTAACCTGTAGGTGAAACAATTTTCTTTCTTTTAGTTTTCCTTCCACAGCTCGTGCTGCAGGAGGCTAGCGTGTAGGAGAATGAGTGCCCGTCTTTCTCAGAGGCAGAATTGCCTTTAAAAAAAGATTTCATGACTAAAATATTGGAGATACTGGAAACTGTTCTCCGTCTGCTTCTTAGCTCTGAGGGGAATAATTCGCTCCCCGAACCCTGCACTGACTGAACATTCTGAAATTCCATCTGATAATTCTCAAGTTTGACACGCATGGCCAGTTCATCTGAGATGACCACCGGAGGATAGTTTTGCTTTTAAACAACCAAGACATGGAGCTGAGCTGAAAATACAGGAGGGAAGTCCAATTATAATAGTTCATCTACCCAGAACACTTTAGGAGACTCAGACGCGCTCTCCCGGGGAAGGATCTCTCTCTCTCTCTTTCCAGGCAGCTAGGATAATGACCAAGGAAGCGGCCTCCCTTGGGTGACGACTGGCTAATTTGTCCTGAAAGAGGACCCAAGCTGGGGAACAATACAAAGTATTGCTGCTCCACCCACGTCTCCCAAAGCTCTGGGTGAGCAGGGCCAAATTCCGGCAGACGTCCTGGAGCAGCAGCCGTGGTCCTGGCTGTGATGTGATGCACATGGCAGTGGAGCTTGATGCGCAGTGCGGTACAGTTGGGCTCTGGGCTGGCTCAACAGGATCCCACATTCATTGCCACTGTTAAATATAGTGGTTGTGCTCAACTTTATTTGTGATTTCAGCAAGAGCAAGAGCAAGGCAAGACCCCAGAGCCTCAGCTCTGTTTAATAGCATGCAATTGCCACACCGAAACACACCCCGCTCACAGTGATAGGCTATTTACATAACATTACTACTAGACTAGTTACTTTCAGAATCCTGGCAGGTTATTGTTCTTGTGCTCCAAGCTCAGCCAGTCTGTGGGGTGATTCAGTCAGAGATGATTCAATCCCAATACATAACATACATAGAGCTCCTCAGGGCTATTTTTGGGCAAGAACTACAGGAACGGAGTTCCGGCTGGCTCCTGAGTTGGCCACGCCCATCAGGAACTCATTAGCATAATAGGCCACACCCAATAGCAGAAACTCATTAGGATTGGCTACATTAGGGGTGTGTGGCCTAACATGCAAAGGAGTTCCTGCTACAAAAAAAGCCCTGGGTTTTGACAACAAACAAGGTAAACAGAATAAGAAGGGAAAGGTGGGTGTGGCTGAATGACCACACTTCTGGTAACATGGGGGTGTGGCCTAACGTGCTAATGAGCGGTGCTGTCAGGGGTGTGGCCTAACATGCTAATGAGTTTCTGCTGTTGGGTGTGGCCTATTATGCTAATGAGTTCCTGCTGGGCTTTTTCTACAAAAAGAGCCCTGGCAGCTCCTTATGCTGAGATTGAACGTTTATGTTAATTGAAGGTCAGTTGCTTAAAAACCCAAAAGCGACTCTCTTGTACAAGATGGGTCTATTCCGGATCCAGAAGATCTGGATTTTGCACAGGAAGAAGAGTGCAAAATCTTGTCCTGAAAGAGGACCCAAGCTGGGGATGCTTTTGACTACACCCACGAGCCACCACAGAAATGTGGAGCCCTTCAGATCTCAGCACTGAAGAAACAACCATCTCCTTCAACAGTCACTTCTTTTCTAGCTATGAATGCAAAATGGCCAAGAGGAGTTTTGTATGGAAATGGCGGCAACGGAAACTGCATCTCTCCTGAGTGGCCTTTAAAAAAAAAAACCACCTTCAGAAAAAAGAAAGGCCTGGCTCTGTTTGGTTACCCAAATGGGACCCAGAGGAGGGGGGATTAGCTTTAAAAGAGTTCCAGAAAGGAACAATGGAAGACCTTTGTAGCCTCTGCATACCAGAGTGGATCTTGTAAACATTGTAATTGTAAACATGAACAAATAGCTTTATTGTATACAAAATAAAATAAAAAGGTTTAACAATGTAAAGAACCTACGCTAGGCACCTGAAAACCAATTCCGTAAGTAATCACACACGCATCAAGAAGAGGGCACACTTATAGAAAGTAGGAGGGAGGAAATTTGGGGAGTTTTGGGGAGGGGACATACGGCCTGAAATTCTGGGACTCAGGTCTGGAGAAGTCCGGGAGCAGACAAAGCTCCAAGGAGAAGAGGGAAGGGGGGGGGCCTGCAACGCAGTTGCAGGGATGTTCAGGTAGTGAGAGAACCCGGCACACCTTCCACTGAGTTGGGATGGCCTTTTTATGGGGAAGGGTCCATAGCTAGATATGAGGACCCACTTTCCCAGGAACATGCCTGGTCCAAGATACGAAGCTTGAATTTGACTGGGCAGTTTGAAGGTAACTGCTGCCAAAATCTGGCGGGAAGATTAGTAGGGAAATACCTGACACATTCCAAGGTGGGGTGATCGCTGGATGATTTTAGCCTATTGACTGTCTATAGCTGGAAGGGGTTCACGTTGCCTTGATAGCGTATCCCTTGGAGCAAGGGATAGGACTGCAGCAGACATGCCTTCGAGCTGGGAGTGGGTGGGTTTGCACTTAATTTTTTTTTTTTTAAAGGCTGTGATCCCATGAGCAGTGTGGCCCGACACAGGCACCCCTCCCCTCCGGATCAAACGGGCGCAGTCAGACAGCCACCTCTGTCAGGGGTTCCCCAGCCATACTTATCCTGTCATAGGACGACTTAGAGCCGGATTAAAAAGGCACCACATCACAAGCAGTGTTCCACATGCCTTCAAGCTGGGAGTGGGTGGGTTTGCACTTAATTTTTTTTTTAAAGGCTGTGATCCCATGAGCAGTGTGGCCCGACACAGGAACCCCTCCCCTCCCCTCCGGATCAAACGGGCGCAGTCAGACAGCCACCTCTGTCAGGGGTTCCCCAGCCATACTTATCCCGTCACATTTTTTTAGCCTCCAGCTCACACATGTTTGTCTTAGCACAGGAAGGATGGCTCCAGAGCAAACTCATTTATGCAGCAGCCAAATCGCTCACTCACAACTTTAATGCCAGTAGCTCACAAGATAGAATTCTTGCTCACAAGACTTCACAGCTTAGAGGGAACACTGATCACAAGTGGTTTTTTCAGTTCCCCGTGCAGTCACTGCGCATGTCCGGATGTCTGAATGCAGGAGAGTGCGCACAGAACAGATTTGGCAGTCTGAACTTGCAGATCCTTTCTGCCACTAGGGAGGGTTTTTTAAAAAATGGCCTATATGTGCATGTGCACTTATGCGCATGCATGAATTTTGGAAAAAAATTGTCAGCGCACTCCATGGCTGAGGCACTGCAATAATGTGGATGCTTTACCATGGGATGTCTCTGTGCGTAACCTGCAGCAGGGTGTGCTATGTGGCTGATATGCCCCGCAACACTTTC
>NW_015164234.1:431400-431546 GCF_001447785.1 Gekko japonicus
CAGGAGGGTGTGCTATGTGGCTGATATGCCCCACAACACTTTCAACCGGTTCAATTAGAGCCGGCACCCTATTGTGCCAGACCGCCAGTGTGACCACGGCCTAAATTTCAGCACACCCGTCCTCTTCTTTGCTGGGATTTCTCAAC
>NW_015164234.1:433311-440619 GCF_001447785.1 Gekko japonicus
CTCGCCTCCACCTGTAACCAGGCTCAGGAATGTAAGAAGACAACAGCTGAGAGAGCGAAGGCAGAATGCACGCATGCGTGCCAGAAGATCTCTTAGCCCTGATTACTGACAGGAGCCTGTCCTCACTCCTGGCTAGCTAATGAGTTGATTAGCTAGCACTGTATATATGCAAGTCTGTTGCCAGCAGTCATTTGTGCTGGCAACGTCGTTTGTTCAGGACCTGAATCCTTGCATCTCTGCTCCAGACCTTGTGGCAACCTGATTACTGACAGGATCCTGTCCTCACTCCTGGCTAGCTAATGAGTTGATTAGCTAGCACTGTATATATGCAAGTCTGTTGCCAGCAGTCATTTGTGCTGGCAACGTCGTTTGTTCAGGACCTGAATCCTTGCATCTCTGCTCCAGACCTTGTGGCATTCTTCTCGGCTTGATCCTCGGCTTTTGACCTTTGGCTTTGTTGACCCTGCGTTCATCTCTGACTCCTCTGGTATTGTTGTGATTTATGGACTTGAAACTTTGGTATGTCTGACCCTGCTTTTGGACTGTGATTTAAACCTGCTTGAACCTTGCTACCTGATTTGCCCCGGATTCACCTCGGACTGTTCCTGGACTTTTGCTTGCTTGCGTCACGCCCCCTGGTCCTGCCGTGACACACCCCAAATTTCAGGTCCCTTGACACTTAGTCCTTAAAAGATGGTACCTATTAAAACGACTACGGCCAAACCAAAAGGGGGACCCCACTAACCAAGGGGGTCTCACACGGAGGAAGGAGTGGGGTCCTTACAGTTTCCCTCTCTCTGTCTCTCGAGGAACCTCGAGCCCACTGGAACTCTCATTTTACAGCAAACAAGCCACAAAGAGGACATCCTTCATATTTTACTCATCAACTGCCTGCTATGATGATGATGATGATGGTGATGTGTGTGTGTGTGTAAAGGCACAGACATCCTTGAGAGGAGGAATTATGAAGCATCCCTGAGTACAGAGACGCCTCGTCCCTAGGAGGATGGGAGGAAACTGGGCCGCACCTTGTCAGGAGAGATTCTTACACGTGGTCCCCTTGCAACCCGTTCCCCACTTCGGGGCATTCCCCCTCCCCCATTAAGAGGCATGACTGAGATGGAGATGACGCCGCTTCCTGCCCGATAGGCCCAATTTGCCCTTTTTACCACTGCGGCACCCTGAGTTGACATTTAATCACGCTGTCCGCAGCAGCCCCAAGATCTCTTCCCTTCTCTCGGTCACAGTCAGTTCTGGCTCTGCCAGCATATATCTGAAGCCAGGATTTCAACTTGTCAGATAAGTTCTGTCTGCAGATGGCTTGGTGTGCTTCTTTGAGAGGGCTCCACCTCAGCAGGGAGGGTGGGGTATAAATCAAACAAACAAACAAACAAACAAAGTCTCAGCTGATGAGGGCTTTTGTCAGACTCATCAATAGTATTATTATTATGGTAATTCTAGTGATCCTCATGGATCACTGTTTTGTCGTGGTGAGGGGGCTTGTGTGGTTCGATGAGGCTGTGGGCTATGCCGCGGAGGGCCACCCAGGACAGACAGGCCGCAGGGGATGGCAAAGGATGAGATGGTCAGACAGGGTTATCGAGGCAATGAACATGAAATTGAGCAAACTCCGGAGCACGACGGAAGACAGGAGGGCCTGGCGTGATGGGGTCCATGGGGTCGTGAAGAGTCGGACTCCACTGAGCGACTGAACAACAACAAAATTCTAGTTTACAAAGCTGAATATTACCAAATTTAGGATAACGAGGTAAATGAACAAGCGGTTGAAAGGTTTAAAACGGACAATAAGTATCTGAAGGACACGCCGTTGTTTTTTATTAAAATGAAAGTGATGTTTTAGTAGATAAACAAGCTCTATTTACCTTAGATAAAATATTTTAGATCACTGAAATGTTACTGGTGCTGAATCAAAGGAATGCCAAAATGTGATTAATTACCTAGTATGGCTTATATAAACCTTCGCCACATACCAGCAATATATTTATGTCTCCCACAAGCAATACTTGCTATTTTATGTTACACAAAGTACTGAACCTCCGAGGTGCATTATTTTTTATAAATTCCCAAGATATCTATGTGCCATAAAAATCAAGAACCACTCTTACATCTATCAAGTCTGTCCCTCAAAGTCAAAACCAAATTGCTTTAACAACTGAACATTAAATACTTGTTTATTAGAAAAGTCGTTGCTATGGCTCCCAAGCAGAAAACAGGGTTGCACTTTTCTGAAAATGGGCTCATCACATGGCTGTATACGCAGTGACATATATTACACGTACAAGGTGGGCCCAGAACTTTCGGGAAAGGATTCTAGCCCTAGAGCAGGAATTCTTACCTCTCGGACCACTCGCTGTTGGAATAAGACAAATTCCCCCTGAGTGCACATGATGCACGAGGGCAGCCCTGAGCAGTTCTACTCAGAAGTAAGTCCAGCTTTACTGAATGGGGCTGACTCCCAGGAAAGTGTTCTTAGGATTGCAGCATAAAGGCTGGATCCTACAGCTGAGTGCAGAGCATTTCCTCCAGTGCAAGGAGCCATTCTCAAGCAAAAGAGGCTCTTCCACAAGTGGTTCTTCCTAATGCGTAGAGCTCCTTATGCTGAGATTGAAAGTTCATGTTAACTGAAGGACAGTTGCTAGAAACCCAAAAGAGCTTCTTTTGTGCAAGATGGGTGAAATATACTGGGTTCAGACGCATAGAAGTTGATCAGCTCATAGTTTATTAGTGATTCAGCAAGAGAAATAAGACTGGAATCCCTGGCCGAAGCCAGGAATTTATGCCTGAAAAGGGTTACACCCAAAAACACTCAAAGATAGGCTATTTACACTCTATTGTTTCCCAACTGGTTTATTCTAGGATCCTTGTCTCCCCTACTGTGCCATTCTGGGATCCTGGCAATCTATTGTTATGCATCCCAAGCTCAGTCCTTCTGCAAGGGCAGTTCAGGCTCAATACATAACAACGGGTCTATTGTGGATCCAGAAGATCTGGATTTTGCACAGGAAGAAAAGTGAAGTCCCAGGCACGTGAAAAGGAAGAAGCATTCCAAGAGAGCTCTTGCCGAATTTGGTAATTTTACAATTATTTCTCCTCTCCTCTGTGGGAGCTATTTAGACCTTGGGGAAGAGGGATGCATTTAGCGCCCTTTTTAGTTATCTTCTGCTCAGTAACTGTTAGGCGGCATTTTGTTTATGATGTGTTTCTCTTTCTTTCTGTAACTTTAGTTACAAGTCAAGTGAAATTTTATGTGTTTAATGAAATGTGTCTCTCTTCCTGAGCGTTCTGCCTCATGCACGAAAAACTCCAACTGCACTGCACTAGCCCAGCGATGAGGAACGCGGCGGCCGGGGAAAGCCTCTTTGTGGCAAGAAGAGTCTTCAGAGTCGAAAGGAGGAGATTTAATTTCTAAGAGGATTCAGCTGTCATCTCCATCTAAGAGTCTGAGGCTGGCAAGCAGGGAAAGGATCTCATTTCTGATGATGGACATTGCAGGGTTTTATTCTTACTGAAATCACTCTCTCTGGCTTTTCTATACCACCTTCTATACCTGGTTCTATACCCTTCACCGATTTGCCCTCCACTGTGAACCCGAGAGGGTATAAATCAGGGGTGTCAAACATGAGATCCGGGGGCCAGGTAAGGCCCCCGGAGGGCTTCTATCAGGCCCGCAGTGGAACTGGCTGTCTTCCGCTTCTTCTTCCAGTTCCGCTGCTGCTGCGTCATTGTAGGTCTGCAGCTTACAGATACACACAGCTGAACAGCAGACTCAAGATGGCAACAGCACAGACATTTTGATGCAATAATTCAGAGCAAGAGGTGTCAGTTATCAGGCACTGTTAAATAAACAAAATATTGCAAGAGTGCTGATGTTTTAAACATGTTTTTATTTTAATTTTTAAAATACCCTTTGTGTTTATGTCCTTTATAAAGTTTATATCTCCGCTACCTGGCATTACATTTTATGGCACACGTGGCCCAGCCCAACAAGGTCTCATTTATGTCAGATCCAGGCCTCATAACAAATGAGTTTGACACCCCTGGTATAAATGGTCTAACTGTCAACCTTGGGGCCTCATTGGCTATGGGATCTTGTGTTCTGTCTTCATTTTCCTGTAGTCATGGGTGGGGGGGCAGCTGGTGAGTGTGTGGATGTGTGTGTGTGTGAACATGCTTTACTTAGCTACTGTGTAACTGTTTTCTTAAGGGGCCTCCCATGTGGGAAGAATGCAAATGTCCTTGAACACCTGTCTCTGCTAGCCGGCCGTTGTAGATAATGAAACTGTTAGGTTCACAGGTGGTGGTGGGGAGAAGGAGCACACACTAGTTATGTGTGAGTGGATTGATTGGACGGGTCACTGGGGGGGGGGTGCTGTTTGAATCATGTATAACACCAGGACTGGTGCCCTTCCAGTCAGTTCTGACACAGAACGTCTCTACTTGACACAACTACAAATCTCAATAAACAAATCTTTAACCAGAAGAGTGTTGTTGGGAGTGAGTCTGTGCAGGAGGAGTCTGGCCCTCACAAGCTCCCTGGCATAACATGATAAACCACGTTTCTCCTATAGACCTAAATGGTCCAGATCCTGACCTAGATTAAGCTCTGGGTCTTCAAATATGTGCTAACATCAGCTGGCAGACAAAAGTTTACTAAACTAAACTGAGTCGATAACAAATTGGGATAGGGAGAAGAGAAGGGAAATAATCTTGGCTTCAGATCAACACCCCCTCCCCCCCAAAAAAATTTTTTGCTGTGTCTCAGCAAGTCAAGGAGGCAGCAGAGTTTCCAGGAGGGGAGACCAAAAGAACCTGACTTCCAGCAGATGAACCAGGAGTCGGGATTAAAATTTCAACAGCCAATCCACATGCAAAAGAACCTCCTCAGGAAACAGGAAACCTACTCAGGAAACAATCCATATGCAAAAGAACCTCCTCAGGAAAGCTCCTCCATAATGACTCAGCCCTACACCCACCTTCTGGGGTAGATATAAATTACCTGCCTGCTAGTTTTCCTCTCACCTTGACACAGAAAGTACTCCATCTCTCTGTGTTATACCTCTGAGGATGCCAGTCACAGCTGCTGGTGAAACGTCAGGTCCTACAGTGCCAAGACCACAGCCAGACAACCCAGAAAATCTACAACAGCTAATGGACTGTAGCCGTGAAAGTCTTCGACAACATACAGTCTGATTTATTTTTATTTTTTTGCTGAGGACAGAACAAAATTACCCCAGCTGCAGAGCAGAAACTGATTCTCAGCTGATCCCTTACTGGTTACCTGGCTGTCTGATCACCACAGGTGAAAGGGAAGTCAGTCAGACTTCAAGTATTCCAATTCGTGGCCCAGAAATAGAATATGAGACATCTGATCTTTCTCTTCCCGTAGGTGTCTCAATGCTGCAAACATGATTTATGAGAAATCCTCTGCAATAGAATTCTGTACAGAAAGAGTAGGAAGCGGGCTGTCGCCAAGCCGGACTACAAAAGCAGGCAATTGGTGGCACAGGGCTTGCTCAGCTACAGAGAGGGGGAAACACCCAACATGTCGGGACAGGAAACAGCTGAGGAGGGGACTGTGCCCATGAGAGAAAGGAAAGTGTGTGTTTTGTACCAAATGACAGTTATTGTGCACATTTCCAAGTAAAGGTGAAAACAACACATTGGCTGGTGCCTCTCCTGGGAGACATTCTTCTTCTCCCCCCATATCTTCCTCACTAATAAACAATCCCTGAGCAGTTGTGCTTCTTGCTAACATCCCACCTAATCGGAGATTAACAGAGACCACCAGAGAGCCAGTTTGGTGTAGTGGTTAAGAGCAGTGGACTCTCATCTGGGAGAACTGGGTTTGATTCCCCACTCCTCCACTCGCAGCTGCTGGGTGACCTTGGGCAAGCCGTAGCTCTGTCAGAGCTGTCCTTGAAAAAGAGAAGTTTCTGTCAGAGCTCTCTCAGCCCCACCTGCACCTCACAAGATGTCTGTTGTGGGAAGGGGGAGGGAAGGGAGTTTGTAAGCCCCTCTGAGACTCCAAGTGAAGGGCGAGGGATAAATCCAACCTCCTCCTCCTCCTGTGCAGTGATTAAGTGCGTGGACTCTCATCTGGGAGAACTGGGTTTGATTCCCCACTCCTCCACTTGCACTTGGCTGGATGACCTTGGGCAAGCTGTAGTTCTGATAAGAGCTGTTCTTGAAAAAGAGCAGTTTCTGTCAGAGCTCTCTCAGCCCCACCTGCACCTCACAAGATGTCTGTTGTGGGAAGGGGAAGGGGAAGGGGAAAGGAGTTTGTCAGCCGCTCTGAGACTCTTTTGGGTAGTGAAGGGCCATGGGGTATAAATCCAATCTCTTATCTTCTTCTTTATTGAGGAATGTCTCCAAGGTCGGGGACACAGGGTAGCGCTAGGGGAACAGATGTCCCAGAGGTACCCGCTGGTCTGTGGGGTTCCCCAAGGGGCAGTGCTCTCCCCAATGTTATTTAGCATCTACATGCGCCCCCTCGCCCAGATTGCCCGGAGGCACAGGCTGGGGTGTCATCAATATGCAGGTGACACCCAGCTGTATCTGTTGTTGGGCGGTCGGTCCGACTCTAACCCAGATGACCTGGAGCGGGCACTTTGTGACATGGAGGGCTGGCTTAGACTGAGTCGATTGAAATTGAATCCAATGAAGACGGAGCTCCTGTGCCTGAGTCGGAGTGGACCGGGAGTAGGGATCCCACTCCCGACCTTCGACGGGGCGCCACTGGTGCCAGCGCCGAGGATTGGGAGCTTAGGAGTGCTCCTGCATGCCACCTTAACAATGGAGGCCCAGGTAGCAGCCATAGCCAAGGCAGCCTTTTATCCTCTGTGGCTGATTAGGCAGTTGGTTCCCTTCCTTGAACACAATGACTTGGCAACAGTGATTCAAGCGATGGTCACCTGGAGATTAGACTACTGCAATGCTATCTACATGGGGCTGCCCTTGGCCAAGCTCCGGAAGCTGCAGCTGGTGCAAAATGCGGCGGCCAGCCTGTTGATGGGCCTCTCCATATGAGACCACATCCAGCCTGTGCTGAAGGCATTGCACTGGCTGCCGATAGCTAACCGGATCCGTTTCAAGGTGCTGGTTTTGACCTTTAAAGCCCTATATGGTCAGGGACCTGCCTACTTGAGGGACCGCCTTTCCCCATATGTGCCCCAAACAGCACTGAGGCCAGGAACACAGAATCGCCTGACTCTTCCTGGCCTGAGAGACGTCAAGTTGGCTGCCACTAGAGCCAGGGCCTTTTCAGTGGCGGCTCCATACTGGTGGAAT
>NW_015164234.1:440663-450246 GCF_001447785.1 Gekko japonicus
CCTGCAGGATGGAACTCTTCCACCAGGCATTCAATTTGGAGCCACCACCCCACTACCACCAACATCAGTGGCTATGGATTGGCCCTGGCCTGGAGAATGTGCCGCACTACTGCGCAATGCCAAAAAAAACATGGAATTAGAAACATTGGTTGTATGTTATACAATATGCCATTTGAACTACTGACAGACGATCATCAGCACTAGCACTTGTTTATTGGATTGTTTTAAATGTTTTGGAATGTTTTAATCTTTGTATGGTTTTATGGTACTTTACTTACCAATTCTGTAAGCCGCCCTCAGCCCACTTGTGGGGAGGGCAGGGTATAAATAGAATAGAATAAAAATAGTAAAAAAAAATAAAATAGACTGTCAAGTGGAGAAGTCAAGGCTTTCAGCTATTATGGATAAAAACCATTTGATAGCGAACTATTTTATGCGCAGCTCTTCCTTCCTGAATTCTCCGTGAGGAAGAGAAGGCCTGTCTTCCAAAGACAGCCTGGGGCTAAAACACCTCAAGTTGAAAGGAGAAGCTCCGATGCACACAGAGACACTCCTTACAACAGTCTGTCCTTTGCACAGCCAGTGACCGGCTCATCTCATTCTGAACTGTAACACAGCCAGCAATCACGACGGCTCCCGGACTCAGGTGGGCGTCACTTTCCAAGTGCAGCTTATGAATAAGATATGTGAGACATGTGAGAGCCAGCCAGGTGTCGTGGTTAAGAGCACGGACTCTAATCTGGGAGAACCGGGTTTGATTCCCCCACTCCTCCTCCACATGCAGCTGCTGGAGGGACCTTGAGTCAGTCACAAGTTCTTTCAGAGCTGTTCTCTCAAGGGCAGTCTCTGTCAGAGCTCTCCCAGCCCCGCCTACCTCACAGGGTGTCTGTTGTGGGGAGGGGAGGGGAAAAGAGATCGTAAACCGCTCTGAGGCTCCTTCGGGTAGTGAAGGGCAGGGTATGGCTCCAATCTCCAATCCTCCTCCTCTTCTTCTTCTTCTTCTCCCCCCACTTGTACCCCTTCCTGCCAGGCACTCCAGCCCTGCTGGTGCCATCCGTGAACTGGCGTTTGGTGCCTGGCCCTTCTCTCTGTCGGAGTTTTGGGTTTTTTTTAAAATCCCAAGTATCATTTCTTCTATCAGTTTTATTAACTCAGATTGTTGCTGGACTTTAACTATAGATGGTGCTGAATGTGACAGATCAGGGGAAACAGGCAGAAATATAAGAGAGGAGTGATATGATCAGGCGGCACAGTTTCAGCAACTGAATTCTGAACAAAAGGTGAGACTCCAAGTCAGGCAAGAGAAGTCAAGGAAGAAAGACCAGGCAAGGGGCAGACTGAGAAGCCAGAGCAAAGGAGAGGGTGATTTTGCAATGTCATGGTAATACAAGAGCATAAATAAATAAATAAATAACTGTGGGGAGGAAGGGAAGTAAATATGGATGGTGCAATCCCTCACCAGCAGGAGTCCTGGGATATGAGAATGGGGGACGGTGTAATTGAACAGTCTCGGGGAACAAGGCCAAAGGCAGCCCCTCCTCTGACAGAGATTTCCACATGAGAGGACAAAGAGGGTGGCAGCAGATTCTGGACCTGGGAGAGTTAAATTCCAAGCTCCCCCAATTCTCAGCTCCAGCCCCCAACAAAAATTTGGGCCCAGCTCTTAATGGGACCAACCCCTGTGCCAGGCTCTCCTCTCTCAAGTAAACTTACTGTTGCTAAAGGATGAAATTGGCCATGGGGAGGGCTAGGCATGTAGAGGAAGAAGAGGAGGAGGAGGAGATTGGATTTATACCCCGCCCTTCACTACCCAAAGGAGTCTCAGACTCCTCTCCCTTCCCCTCCCCACCACAGACACCCTTGTGAGGGAGGTGGGGCTGAGAGAGCTCTGTTCTTTTTCGACAGCTCTTATCAGAACTATGGCTTGCCCAAGGTCATTCAGTCAGGTGCAAGTGGAGGAGTGGGGAATCAAACCCGGTTCTCCCAGATTAGAGTCCGCGCACTTAACCACGACACCAAACTGGCTCACCCCACCCCACCCTGGCCACCAGCTGGGGACGGAGAGCGGAGGGTGGCCAGATTCACGCTGGGAAACTCCTGGAAATTTGGGGAGGGAGCCTCGGGGGGGGCAGGGACCTCATGCCCTAGAGAGCCCCCCTCCAAAGCACCCATTCTCTCCAGGGGCACCGATCTCTGTCGTCTGGAGTGGATCTGTCATTCCAGGGGATCCCCAGGCCCCACCTGGAGGCTGGCAACCCTAAGCCTGACCCTTAAGGCCTGGCTGGACCTGCCCTGTGTGTACCCAGAAGACTCTTTCTCAACTGGAACATTTTGCTTATTTATTCATGTGATATTTTCCATCTGCTTTTCTTCTTGTGTGACACCCGCATTTTAGGGTGGGTTTTTTTGTGTGAACTGTAGCTCCTCTGAAGGTTGTCCTTCTGAGCTTCCTTACAGAACGTTCTGAAAGAATTCTTCTCAGACTTCTCTGAGCACCCAGAAAAAGTGAGCTAATGATCAGGCAACTCAGGGGAGCTTGCCCATCAGGGGAAGAAGAGTCAGAGTCGGCCCCCTGTGGTCCAGGAGAGGACTCCTCCGTCCCACTACTGGCCCATCATGCATGGCTGTTTTTCACCGTGCATGTCCATTGGGTTTTCTTTCTCATTCTGCATTGATTTGCTTTCCTTCAGCACTCAGTTCGCTTTCCGGTTGCTGTTTTCCCGGGTTTTATGAGAGTGCTTTTGTTACAGATTTCCCCCTTGCTTTGCTTCCGAGCCGGAGGTGATTCAAAAGCATACAGATTCCCTCAGACGTCCCCCTGCCCTCTTCCCGCCCCTCGAATGCCACATTGAGGCAGTTCCTCCCACTCTGCACCTTCCGCCATCCTCCCCCCTTCATCAGTGTACAAGCACCATTTCCCCCTCGTTTAAAAATTTTTCTTTCTTTTCTTTTGACAAGCAGCATGAGACTATCACTAGTCTCAGATCGCTGAATTTAAAAAGAAAATGAAAAAGCGGGGTTTTTTTTTTTAAAAGGAGCTGTGTGAGGCTTAGTTCCCTGTTGGCATTGGCTTGAAAGGGGGACTGGAGAGGAGGCAAACGGCAGCATCCCAAGTGCTAAAAAAAAAAAGAAAGGGGGGGATTTCAGTGCTGTGTGCAAACAAACTAAAGGGGGGATGAAATTGACAGGATGAAATTGACAGGATGAAATTGACATGAGATGTAAAAAGACAGAGAGGGAGAGAGAGAGACTGGGATGGGAAGCCTAAAGATTTTAAAGATTTTTCCCTTTAATGCTTTAGTGAACAAAGTTAGGGGGGGGGGACACCATCTTGGCAGTCTCTGGAAGCCTAACATTAAAATGGCGGCTGAGCCACAGGGACCTTCTACAAACTGCCAAACCTAAGAATTGCCTGGGATCAATCCATTTGCATGGATGGGCAGGAGATTAGCATTACTATGCAGCCGCGTAAGGGCACTGGCAATAATACCCCCCCCTCATTTTTTTCAATTTAGTGGCACAAGACAAAAAAAAAAAGCTCTCCAGGAAGTAGCAGCAGGTGTTGGAGGGAGGATGGAGGCTAGCCAGGTTAGTCCCCCGCCCAGCTCAATAGGAGGCACGGCTCCCCGGAAAGGAATCTCGCCAGTGGGGCTCGCTTGCAGGACCCTGTGGGAAGTGGCCGTGGGCCCAGCCTGGTTGCCCAGAGTGGTGACCTGGGGCTGCATTGGCTGCCCAGCAGAGCTGACTCTTGCTGCAGTTCCTCACTGGGTGCAATTAAAGCATAGGCATTCTGGGCAAGGCCCTGAAGGCAGGCAGAACCTCGGGGGGCACAGCAAGTCAAGTGGTCTCTTTCTCCCCATGCTCCTAGAAGTGGTGAGCTCGTCTTAAGGAGCACAATCCCGTCTGGCACCAGGCCAAGCAACTCTTCAATGTGTGTTCAGCCTGTCAAAGTCTTGGTGAGGATTCTGTTTAGTGAGGATTCTGCTTGGTGAGGATTCTGCTTAGCAATTTCATGGAGTGCCCATGAGTTCTTGCATTGTGAGAAAGGGAGAAAAGTGCTTCAATCCCTATCTGCTCTATCCCATGCATAATCTTATAAACATCTATCATGTCACCCCTCAGCCATCGTTTCTGCAAGCTAAAGAGCCCCAAGCATTTTAACATTTCTTCATAGGGAAAGTGTTGCAATCCTTTTATCTTTCTAGTTGCCCTTTTCTGCACTTTCCCCAATGCTATAATATCCTTTTTTGAGGCGTGGTGACCAGAACTGTACACAGTACTCCAAATGAGATCGCACCATCGATTTATACAGGGACATTATGATACTGGCTGATTTGTTTTCAGTTCCCTTCCTAATAATCCCTAGCATAGTGTAGGCCTTTTTTATTGCAGTCGCACACTGTAACTGCTGCAAACATGCCAGTGTGTTGGATGTTCCTCAAAAAAAACTTTAATAACATTTGTCTTAAGATAGCGTGGCACTCTGGAACCAGATAAGCAAAGCATATCTTGGAGAAATGCAGATTGTTGACACAATTTGTGTACAAGGGTATTTGTTAGTAGGGTTCTAATTGTGTTGGAAACTGCATTAGACTCTTGAAGAGGAGCGATGAAATGGTTTTAAATAAATGCAGCAACAAAAATAAAGTAAGTAAATAAAAAAGCTCCCCAGAGCTTCTGCCAGAGGACTCCTCCCCCATACACATTGCAGCCCTGTGCAAAGTGTGGTGGAGTTGCAGCTGACTTTGCACAGGCACACATACACATGCACACACACACATTGCCAACAATCACAGCTTGCAATGCCAGTGGGTTCTACCATGCATTCTGTACACTCAACATGTTCCTCCATATTATGAGGTCGTGTGACTACACTTTCCCAATTTTCACAGTGGCCAATAACACAGCAGAGAATCCTCAAGTGCTCAGCAATATGGAAAGGGAGGCTTGGCAGTTTCAGGAAAAGTCTGATCAGTTTCAACAGTAGGTCTTCCCCTTTGCCTGTGTCATGGCTCCTGCTGACTACCAGCAAGAGGCTCCCGCGGAGTGCGAATAAGCGGCCCCAGCAGAGGATCTAAGTGCTGCTGGAGATGAGCTCTCAATGCCGGAAACTCCCACACCTGACTGGGCTGAGCTTCCAGAGGCTACCCCAGCAACAGCTGAGGCAGAAGCACGCCCGGACAGTTCTCCTCCTGATTCACCCCCACCAGTATCCCGCTTGAGAGAACAGCACTGATGGGATATGGCAGCCCGGCGGCGAGAGGCACGCATGTGTGGCAGGTGCTCACTCAGCTTCGAGTATTAGCAGGAGCTGGGACTCACTTGGGGCACTCTAATTACCAGCCCTCATGCCGACAAATCGTGCCAGCAACTAGTCTCTTCGGACGAAGCTCTGCACCTCCTCGCCCGGGATCCTGGTTCCTGTCTAGATTTCCTCGGCTCCTTGACCTCGGCTTGAACGACTACACTTCAGCTCTGCACCCCAAACTTTTGACTCTTTGGCTCTTGACTCTTTTGGACTCTGGCTTCCTGACGACTCTAACGGTTTGTGCTTTGAACTTGGTTTCCTGGTTGGTTTGCTTGCCTGGCTCCTGACTTTGGACTGTACCTTAACCACCCCACTCTTGCTTTGTGTATTGGACTTGTTTTCCAGCTAACTGGTGTGACTGACTCTTGACCTCGGACTGTATCCTGACTGCCTCGCCCCCACCTAGCCCTGCATCGTGACAGCCTGCATTCCTATCTGTTCCCTTTCAGTCAACAAAGAAACACTAAAATTCACGTGCAAACCCTTAACCATGAGGATTTAAATGGAAGGCGCTAGCTGGACGCTATTGCACAGCTGCAATGGGGCAATTGCGTTAATTAAAAAAAAAAAACTTTGGACACCCCCCACACATCACAAGTGATGTTCCACCCTGATTTAGAAAAGTACATTTTTAAATTGTAGCTGCAGAATCAATACACTGGAGGTAAAAGAATGGTATGTAAGGCGGGCCAGAGTCCAAAGTCAGGATTGAAGGCTTACTGCTCTGAAAATCTGCAGCAAGAGTGTGCGTGTGCAATGGGCCAGCAACGCATAATCAGAAATGCCTTTCTCTGTAAGGATCCTCTGCTCAGCACCATGCTCGTTTCAGAGGCAGGCGGAGACAAGGACGCATACCTTAGGAGCAGGATATGGGCCCTGTGATTTAAAGCAGAGCTTCAGCGGGGATTCAGATGCTCAGAGACACAGCTCCCTGCAGGATTATTTCACTCCTCATTAGGACCCAGCCTCGTGCTGGACTAAGACCCTGCTCAGCAGCTCCCTGACTCCACAGGCTAACCGGCATCGCAGACAGGACAACTATGCTTCTTGCTGTGGCTGATCCCTCCACCCCGCCAGTGGAGGAGGAGGAGGAGGAGATTGGATTTATACCTCACACCCTTCACTACCCAAGGGAGTCTCAGAGCGGCTGACAAACTCCTTTCCCTTCCACTCCCCACAACAGACACCCTGTGAGGTAGGCGAGGCTGAGAGAGGGCTGGCAGAAACTGCTCTTTCTCAAGGACAACTCTTATCAGAACTACGGCTTGCCCAAAGTGCTTCTCTGTGGGTGCCAGAAACAGAGAGAAGAGCATCTGGACAACAAGACGACTGGCCGTCTTGTCCAGAGCTTCTGACAGTACCTTTCTGCACACCATTAAACAGACTTCACTTAGAGTCATTTTAACGGAACTTCGTCACACGAAAGTGTTCAAGTGAAAACTTAGTGAATCGGAGTGAAATTAAGTTTTTGACAACAAGATGGCCACTCTCTGCTGCCTGCATTTGATGGCATTCGCATGTGCACCCTACCGGCCGCGTGAGGAGCCTCGACGTCTTTTTCCTTTCTCTCCTTACAAACGCTCTGATTGCATCAATTGCAGTGTGCTCAATAACGCTGAGAGCAGATGCAGATAGGAGAGCACAGGAACGGGAGACACATCTTGGCAGCTACTGTGAGACATCAATTGAGGATTAAAATGGATTCAGTGACGAGCGAGTGTTTGTGCGTGTGTGTGTGTGTATGCAATCATTACTGAAGTCATGTTAATCCTAAATTGATGAGTCAAAGTAACGACAGTGATGTGTGTATGTTCCTGTGCACACACACACATGCACACACAAGGACTGTCAATATTGTTCCAGGCCTTTATTTATTTATAACCTGCTTTTCTAACTGAGATCCAAGGCGGATTACATGGTGTAAATCAAAGCGATCAAACAGCATGAGACATCCAGCCATAAATAATGCAACAGGACTAGTACTATGGAAACCTGAAATAATGCACACAAAAGAGGCATTGCAAAAATTTGGGAGAATGCAGTAAGAGCCACATAAAACATGATAGACAGTGGCATAGACTACCAATCCTGCTCCCTTTATAAGAGCCCCTTCCTGAACCATCCCATTATACTGTAGCCTTATTCCTTTTACAAACAGACCTTCTTGAACAATTCTGTTTTACAGTCTGCAGAATGACAGAAGTGCAGGAGCTGCACATAGTCAGGATCTCACCCATTTGCCGGGTGGCCCCTATTTTGGGCTTTGCTCAGAATGAGCACAGCTGTTGTGACCGAGAATAATGGGAGAGGCAGTCCTGCAGGTATGTGGGTCTGAGGCCATGAAGGGCTTTGTCTATGGTAAGTAGAGCCTTAACTTGCAGCTGGAGACCTGGTGACTGATGGAGTTTCTGCAGAAGGGGTGTAATGCGCATACTCTGCCTAGCTGTAGAACCAGGTTTCGAGCCCAGTGGGGCACCTTTAAGATCAGCAAAGTTTAATTCCGGGTATAAGCTTTTGCGTTCTTTCAGGAGGGGAACAGGCCTGGTATAGTTTTGTCTGTGGTTCCATAAACTCAGGAGATTTTGACATCAAACCCGTCACTATATCCAGTAACTACAGGTTTGAGTGCCAAGCAATGCTCCCTCTAAGCTGTGGAGACTTGTGAGCAGAAATTCTACTTTGCGAGCTACCGGCATTAAAGATGTGAGCGAGCAATTTGGCTGCTGCATAAATTAGTTTGCTCCGGAGCCATCCTTCCTGAGCTGAGACAAAAATGTGTGAGCCTGAGGCTAGAAAACTGTGAGCTAGCTCACACTAACTCAGCTTAGAGGGAACACTGGTGCTAAGTGACTGTTTGGGGGGAATCCTGTGCTGTTGGATTGTTCTTGTCATTTCCTGTATATAAATGAAACATTTTTTGGGGGGGAAATCAACTCTGGCCTCAGTGGTTGTGGGGTTCCATTTCCTCCCTACAAAACTTACATCCCAGCAGCCTTTGTACCTGCTACATTAAATAACTGAGGGGCAGAACGGAGGCCTGGGATCCCAGATCACCGCAGACTGTGACGGCAGCCACGAAATTAAAAGACGCCTGCTCCTTGGGAGGAAAGCGATGGCGAACCTAAACAGCATGATAAAAAGCAGAGACATCACCCTGCCAACAAAAGTCCGCATGGTCAAAACAATGGTATTCCCAGTAGTCATGTATGGCTGCGAGAGTTGGACTATAAGGAAGGCCGAGCACCAAAGAACAGATGCTTTTGAACTATGGTGCTGGAGAAGACTCTTGAGAGTCCCTTGGACTGCAAGAAGATCAAATCAGTCAATCCTAAAAGAAATCAACCCTGACTGTTCCCTGGAAGGCCAGATAATGAAACTGAAGCTCAAATACTTTGGCCACCAAATGAGAAGGGAGCACTCACTGGAGAAGACCCTGATGCTGGGAAAGATTGAAGGTCAAAGAAGACAGGGACGGCAAAAGATGAGATGGTTAGACAGTGTCATAGATGCAACGAACATGAAACTGAGCAAACTTCAGAGGACAGCGGAAGACAGGAGGGCCTGGCGGGAGCTGGTCCATGGGGTCGCAAAGAGTCGGACTCAAGGGCAAACCCACGTACAGTGCATTACAACAGTCTAGGTCACCATGGCATGGATCCGAATGGCCCAATCGTCCGAGTCAGTAGGGAGCCATCTTCTGGGCTGAATGAAGATGGCGAAAAGGCATTTTAGCTGCTGTGGTAGACTGCTTCTCCAGCGACAGTGCTGGGTCCAGAATACTCTCTAGGTTCCTAACAGAGTGGTCAAGGGTCACCCAGACACCATCAAGTGTGTGGATCACAGAGTTGTTCCAGACTTCAGCCATTCCAGCCAGCATCACCTCTGTCTTGTGAGAATTCAGTTTCAGCCCAATCACTCTTAGCTTTCTAGTCACAACAGTCAGGCAGTGGCAGCTCAAGACTTCGACTGCACAAGGAGGTCTTCAGCGGGCCACTGTCAGCATAGGATGACAGTCAACTGCAAAACTGTTGGCAGGAAAAGACGGTGCCATCTCGCTTCTGGCTAGCACAGACATCGGAGTCTCAGGGGAGGGCAGGAGATAGTCAGTGAAGGGCTAGAGAGAGCCAGTTTGGTGTAGCGGTTAGGAGCGCAGACTCTAATCTGGGAGAACTGGGTTTGATTCCCCACTCCTCCTCCACATGGAGCTGCTGGTGTGACCACCTTGGGTCAGTCACAAGTTCTTTCAGAGCTGTTCTCTCAAGGACAGTTCCAGAA
>NW_015164234.1:450291-455177 GCF_001447785.1 Gekko japonicus
AGGGGAAGGGATTGTAAGCCGCTCTGAGACTCCTTCAGGTAGCGAAGGGTGGGGTATAAATCTCTCTTCTCTCTCTTCTTCTTCTTCTTTCCCTTGCCCATTCCAGCTGCTTCCCTTTTGCTACCCAGAATGCTCTTGGGGGGAGGGGTTTCCTTCCTTCTGGTCTCTTCCCTTCTCTCTCTCAAGCTCTGAGGGCTGGCCGTGCTTTCTTGGGATTTCTTGCTATATGACCATATCTATACTTTCATTCACACATTCCACAGTTAGCCATGCTAAGATTACACTCAATCATCTTCCAAACATAATATGTTATGGATTGTAGATTTTATCATCCTTCAAATATTTTTCAGTATTGAGCTACATGCCTTTTAAATTAAAAGGCTTTGGAGGAGCCTTTTAATTAAAAAGGAACATAGCCTAATACTAATGGGTTTATTCCATTTACATATAGGCAAGGTCATTCATGAAGTCTCAAAGAATGTTCTCTTCAAGGCTGTGCAGAAGCCATAGAAATGGAGGTCCAGTTATGGCATTCTTATCTGACAGAAACATACTTATACAGAGTAATGCTGGATCTACTAAAGTCCCCTCCCCCGTTAATCTTTCCATTATTTTTATCCCTAAACTCTACATATTTTAACAGATGCAAAAGAATTTCTCAGACTGATCTTCCATTTTGCATCTTATATTTTGTGTTCAGTGTATACCACTGAGTTAGATATCTGATAGTCTTTGGACAGAATAAGCTATAATTGATTTGCATTTCATAGACAAGTCTCTGAATCGCTGAAGAGATTTATAATTGCAATTAATCTTGCCATAATGACTTTGACAACCCTGGATTTATGGTCAGGCAAACCAATCCCCAAATTGTTTGCAGAGCCATTAATATGCATAGCTATATATTTCCAGTCTTTGTTACACTTTTATGAATAATACAATAATGACTACTGTTTCCACCCATCCTTTTTCCAAAGTGACTTTCTCCAGTTATTTGGGATGTGCGCAGAGTATTTCTCTTCTGCAGTTTGGTTTACTTTCCAAAAACCTGGATTTTTTAGGGTTGACATTAAAGTGGTTAATTAAGCTTCAGATGTTGTTTATAGTGGTTTCAGAGGGAATTCCCAGAGTTTGTACTTTTCCCAGCCAAATTTCTGGCAGGTAGGATAAAGACCACATCTTATAGGCAATTCTGTAGTCAGATGGAGGTGTGATGACAATATCAGTATGTGACCCCCTTATGAAGAACCTTATCAAAAGCCTTACTGAAATCAAGATAAACTATGTCTACAGCATTCCTGATCCAGCAAGGTAGTAACTTTCTCCAAAGAAAGATATAAAGTTAGTCTGACATGACTTGTCCTTGACAAACTCATGCTGGCTCTTAGTAATCGAAGCTGTTCTTTCTAAATGCTCAAGGACAGCAAGGACTGGGAAATCCCTCGGTTTGGGGAACTTCTGCACACTGACAGCCAGCTGGATGGCAGGGGAGACCCCATCCCCAAATAGTGACATCCCCATTTAATACAATTTATTTAATGTAGGCCCCATTCACAAGGAGGATTTGCCGCGCTAAAGGCATGAATGTCAGGCAGATTTTCGGGGCGCAATCACACCGCATCTGGGATCTGGGAAGCGTAGCACACCCGTGGCCAACCCGTGGCATCCTGCCGAAGACGCACAGTTAAAAAGTACTGCGGAAAGTGCACTAGTATCCGGAAAATGCGGGGCAGGGGTGGGTGTCTGATCATGGGAGTGCTAGTATCCCGTGGCATCCAACGCCCGTCCATGTCCCATCACAAACCAGATGTTTTTTGTAAGCGCATGCGCACAAACATGTAACTGAAAGCAGTGCTGCTCCACAGAACTGCGCATGTGCACAAAGACGAAGCACTTGCTGTGCCACTTCTTTGCCACGCTCCAGCATCGCCATGTGATCGCCAGCGAACAGCCTAAGCGTGGAGACTCGAGGGACCGTGTGATTGGGCTACCTGCTTTATTTTGCTCCGGGGCGAAGAGCCACACCTCCCCCCGCATTATCTGGCCCATGTGACCGGGACTGTAATTTATTTATTTATTTAATTCAGGCTCAGGGTGGCTTATATTTTTAAAAATTAAAATATATTAAAGCACAGATGTATTAATATGATGCAACCCGAGATGGAGCTATTCAGAAATCCTGAGTGCACACTCATGCTTTGCCAATTTAGGAGATATTGATGGACCAGGGAAAGGGAACACAGAGGATTTAAGCCCACTTGCTGTAGAAAACATGGAAGTGGGAAAAGTCCAGCTGTCGGAGTCGGAGGGAGGGTTTTTTATCCCTCTTTTTCTTTGTTTTTACATAATTTCTCCCATGGCTGCACTTCACTGCCACTCAGTTCTGGTTTATCGACACTCGTTAGTTGATAATTACTGAAAAGTACTGAGACTTACTAGCGATTTCAGCTCTCATACTTTATTTCAGGTCAGAACAAGACAAGTTTCCCTGGCTCACAGGCTGGTTTATATGTACAACAATCCCACTCCCCAAACACACCCCCACACTAGTGATTGGCTATTTACAGTGGCCGAGAGTTCCATGGGCTCTCGGTTGGAAGCCTAGCTCTCCGATTAGTGAGGGCTAGGATCCGCTTGGCCCATTGTTCATGATAGCGAAGCTCAGCCACTTCGCATGACCATGTGACGACCTAGCCACGCACGTGGTCGGAGATGGATACATTACAATTACGTTTCATTTTCAGAACTGGATCACCTCCTTCATTTGCAGTGCTTTCCCCTTTAGACAACAGCTGAGCTCCCTTCCTTTGATGAAACATCGTAAAAAAGAATCCTTGATGTCACCGTACTATGAGAGCATCACCGTTCTTTCCGTGCAGTGATTGATTAATCTGCACATATACCCCTGCTCTGTGCGAAAACACCACTCAGAATGAATCCTGATGCAAATGTGCATGGTACCGTGTTGATTTTTTTTAAAGTAGTGTTTTATCAACATGCCTGCAAATCAATAAACAAAGAGGGAAAGGGATGCATATGAAAGAACTGCAAACTACTCATGTATTATGTAAAAAAAATGGAAATATAAAACAGAGCAGCAAAGAATTCCTAATATATCAGTGCCCCTTTGGAAACAAGACCAGGCAGTGCAAGACTCCAAAATCTAAGCAGGAATTCAAAAGGGGAAAGTTCTGAAAGCACACAGCTCACAATCCATGAAGGAGACTAAAAGACAGGTGAGAGGCTGAGAATTGCAAACCAGTCATGGGGGAAGAAAGAACTGGCAAAATAACCCTGAGATTCAGAGCCCAAAGCAGCCAGCCAGATGTCATCCCAATGGTGCATTTATGTCTAATTCAAATGAAGACAGATCCAGTTGGTCAGCCGTGTTGGTCTGAAGCAGTACAACCAATTTAGAGTCCAGGGGCACCTTTAAGACATCAGATATGGACAAACAACAGGAGACCATGGTCGGGCATTCTGTGTACAATTCCACAAACAAAGGCCCCGGCATTGAAGTCACTTGGGTGGGATCCAAACATCTGTGTTCCCCAGCAAAGGATGCCTTCAGATCAGAGAAGACCCCCTGCTAAATTGCTGAGGGAGAGAAAAAGAGTCTCACTCCATAGTTTCCTTCCACTTCTGCAAGGGGACAGACACGAGAGATCACAAATCCGTCTTGCCCAAGGAAGCGGAGCAGGGCTGCATCTACTCTTCAGAGTTCCGCAGGGCCTGCAAGACGGAGCTCTTCCGCCAGGCTACTATAGAGCCCTGGCCCTGGGTCTCTGACACCTAGCCTTGGTTCTTGACACCTAGCCTGTGCCACAGGAAGATCTTGAGCATACTCCAAAAGTCAGCCGTCTTGAATAGCTACCTAACCACCTTCAGCACTTTATGAAATTGTATTAGTTATAATGGAATTGTTTTAGGTGATTGTCTTTAACTGTATTCATGTATTGATTGTGAGCTGCCCTGAGCCTGCATTGCGGGGAGGGCAGGGTACCAATGGGATTAATTAAAAAATAAATAAATAGACCGCAGAAAGGGAAGAAGACAGGATTCCACCCTTCTCCCCCAGTGGGTTCCACTCACTGAAACAGGCTCCCTCTAACCACCTATCAAAAGCTTTAAAGAGGAATCCTTTTAAAAACAGCCGCTCTGAGACTCCAAGTGAAGGGCGGGGTATAAATCCAATCTCATCCTCATCTCGTCAAAACCTGTCTTTCCCCCTTGAGTGAAGCTAGGAAGAACATTGCGGGGAGGGCGGGGTATAAATCAAAATAATAAACAGACAAACAAAAAAATATTTTATTTATTTATTTAATTAATGTGCCAATTTATATCCTGCCCTACCCCGCCGAAGCGGAAGACAGCGGAAATTGAGTGGAGATTGAAGGGTTAAACCTACTCTTTCCTTCCTGCGTCCCCCTAATGCTGGGCAATTTCTCCTCTCTAGCAGACTGACGGAGATTTCGGTCTGTCTGGGCCCTGCTGTTGGACCGACCTATTCCAGCAGAGCCCAAGAGCCTGTTCACACTTGCTACAATAGCATTTTCGTAGCTGCACTACAAATGATTTTACTCCAAGTCCAATGTTTATTTTTTGTAAAGTTTGAGTCGCTGTTTGTATAGAATGCAAATGTTGGGGATGGCTTACTTCACCTCCTTCAGAAAGATGCTGGTTACTACTACGGCAACTGTTTTTGCATTTTTCATTTTTGCTTGCTCTTCCTATTCAGCATAACTCATAACGTGGGGGGGGGGGGAAATGCGGAAATGGAGTTTGTTTTTAAATCATAGGGAACAGAACAGGAAATGAACAAAGTTTGTGTTCAGTGGCACCTATAAGACCCTTCACTACCCTCCTCTGGACATGTTCCAGCTTGT
>NW_015164235.1:0-8668 GCF_001447785.1 Gekko japonicus
TACATGTGTCTAACCCACTACACTTCAGGAGGCTACAATGAACATGTATTTACTCATTTACTTCATTTATACCCTGGCTCTGTCTTCAGTGGGGACTCAAAGTGTCTGATGTCATTCTCCTCTCCTCCATTTTATCCTCACAACAACCCTGTGAGGAAGATTAGGCAAAGAGCATGTGATCGGCCCAAGATCCCCCAGTAAGCTTTCATGGCAGAGGGGGGGATTTGAACCTGGGTCTTCCAGGTCCTGACTGACACTCTAACCACTATGTCATGCTGAGTGAGTGAAAGGACAATGACTTTTAAGTTATATTTTTTTAAAGCATAAAAACTGAAAACATAGGTTTGCCAACCTCCAGGTTGGCCTGGAGATTTCCCAGAATTACAGCTGGTCTCCAGAGTACATAGATCAGTTCTCCTGGCTATCCCTCAATTAGGGTGGTCCATGTGGCATCAACCAACCCCTGGGCCTTTTCCATAGTGGCTCTGACTCTGTGGAATGTGTTATGTACGTGGACCGCCACCAGGGGTCCGCGGCACATGCAGGAGCTTGGCTCCTGGAACAAAGGAAACTTTGGATCCTGGTTTCCCCCAGCACCAACCAATAGCCACTTAGCGGGACATTCAAACCCTCCAATGGGAAAAGGGGGTGCTGGGTGGATATGTATATAGTTGGCCCTGTCGGGCTGTTAGTGTTAGTCTTGTGTTAAGTACAATAAACGTGTGCAACCGCATGTCGTCGTCCGAGTCCTCCATGCGGCGAACCCAGTACTTTTCAGAATGGGCTCCCTGAATAGGTGAGAGGGGGGCCCTCCTTGGCTATATTCAGGAGTTGCTGCAAGACCTACCTGAGAGCCAGTGTGGTGTAGTGGTTAAGAGTTGCGGACTCTAATCTGGAGAACTGGGTTTGATTCCCCACTCCTCTGTTGGAAGTAAAGGCGCTGTCCCCTAGCTCAGCCTCCAGACTTTGTGGCAAGACAGACAGATAGTCACTGTTAAGTCCAGCTCTTAACAAGATAGTCAGAGAGTGATTTCAGCAAAACTCAGGTTTATTTCAGCTCGACGATCACTTCTCTAACACGGTACAACTTCTGATAGCCCGAACAGCTTTTCCATTGCAGCTGCTCGGTATTTAAACATTCCGGGCTAATGTAGCCACACCCACTATACAGTTATCAACCTATCAGGTTGAGCGCATAATGGACCAATCAGAGTCTTTCCCGCTTATATACATTCGAACCTGATTGGCCGCTTAAGTCTTGGACTTCAATCCTTGTTCAAGACGAAGTTTAACATAGCTTCCCAATTAGGTGTTTCACAATACACGTTAGGTATTCCTGGCAGCTTCAGAATACACTACAGTCACAATGACCTTTCCTTCCTGTGTTTATTCTCCTGTCACAATCCCCTTGATATGTAGAATGGAGATCTCAGGGAACAACTTCCTTCCTTCTGTTCAATCTCTCCCCAGAACTTCTCTCTCCTTCCTCCCGCAGGCACCAAGAGGGAGGACGCGCTGCCCCAATCTCGGCTCCATGACTCAGACGGCCTCTCACCATCTGACTCCATGCTTAGTTAGCTAGACTACAATATTATCTTATCTCTCGTCTCTCCTATGAAGATAGTGGTTCTTGAATAAAGAGACTAGTATTAGGCTGTTAAACTGAAAATGTGGCTCTGTGTACCTTTGTGGCACTCTAAGCTTTGTTACCCTGGTTGGATGCGCTCCTGCACTAGAAGCTTTATGCACTCTGCTAAATAGTCAGCTAACCCAAACACTCCTCCACATGAAGCCTGCTGGGTGCCCTTGGGCCAGTCACTTTTCTCTCAGAACTCTCTCAGCCCCACCTACCTCACAAGGTGCCTGTGGTAGGGACTGTGATTGTAAACTGCTTTGAGACTTCTTAAGGTAGAGGAAAGTGGGGTATAAAAACCTACTCTTCTTTGCCAGGGCATTTGGGGGGGTTGAGCAGCAGGTGGGGGGATGGAGGGGAGATTTGGGGCTTGTTATTTTTTATTTATTTATTTAGATTTGTATCCCACTCGCCCCACATAGCAGGCTCAGGGCGGGTTCCATCAAACACATTAGACAAACGATTAAAATCAATTAAAATGCATCCGGTAAAATACAACAGAATTCCTATTTGCTAATCAGTGCCTCAACAGATGAGGTTTATTTCAGATTGGGGTTCCCAGATCTGACCCACTGAGGGGAAGGCCGGGGGGGGGGGAGCCCACTGCCTCAACTAAAAGCGTGGCTGAAAAGGTCCATCTTGTAGGCCCTGCAGAACTGTAAAAGGTCCCACAGGGCCCTGATCTCATATGGGAGCTCATTCCACCAGGTAGGGGGCCAGGTCTGAAAAAGCCCTGGCCCTAGTCAAGGCAAGACAGACGTCCCTGGGGCCAGGGACCACCAGGAGATGCTGATTAGCAGATCCTAAGTGCCCTTTGGGGCTCATAAGGGGAGAGGTAGTCTCGCAGATACGCTGGTCATAGAGGGCTTTGAGGATAAGCCCCAGCACCTTGAAACGGATCTGGTACTCAATAGGCAGCCAGTGCCGTTTGTGCAGCACTGGGTGGATACACGTCTGCCAATGTTCCCTCTAAGCTGTGGAGTCTTGTGAGCAAAAATGCTGCTTGGTGAGCTACCAGCATTAAAGTTGTGAGCGAGCGATTTGGCTGCTGCATAAATTAGTTTGTTCTGAAGCCATCCTTCCTGAGCTAAGACAAAAATGTGTGACCCGGAGGCTAAAAAAACCTATGAGCTAGCTAGCTCACATTAACTCGGTTTAGAGGGAACACTGGACTCTGCACAGATGACGAAGTCAACATGCATGCTGCTGCGTTCTGCACCAGCTGCAGCTTCTACAGCAGAGTCAAGGGCAGCCCCATGTAGAGAGAGTTACAGTCATCCAGTCTGGAAATGACCATTGCATGGGTCACTGTAGCAAAATCACAAGGGGTGAGATACGGGGCTAACTGCCCGATCTGTCTTAGATGAAAAAAGGCAGACCTGGCAGTGGCGGTGACCTGGGCTTCCATAGTCAGTAAAGCATCCAGGAATGCCCCTCACCTTTGACACCAGCACCAGTGGGACCCTGTCCAAGGTTGGGAGCCCAATTCCCAATCTCAATCCCTCACGACCCAGGTGTAGGACCTCCACCTTCTATGGATTCAGTTTCAGTCTGCTGTGTTGTAACCACCCAGCCATGGCTTGTAATGCCCTGTCCAGATTTCCTGAGGCAGAGCCCGGGTGGCCATTCATCAGTAGATATAGCTGGGTGCCATCAGCATATGGGTGACAAGCCAGTCCATGTCTCTGGATAATCTGGGTGAGGGGGCACATGTAGATATTAAACAACATTGGGGAGAGAATCGCTCTCTGCGGCACACCACATTCCAGCCGGTGTCGCTGAGATCATTCTCCCCCCCCCCCAGCACTACCCTCTGTCCTCGACCTTGGAGAAAGGAAGTCAGCCACTGCAAGGCAAGCCCCCTTATCCCCCCATTGGTGAGGCAGTGGGTCAACAAATCATAGTCAACCATATTGAATGCTGCCGACAGATCAAAAAAGTATCAGCAGTGCCAATCCACCTCAGTCCTGGACTGATTCCCCACAAGTAGCTGTGCCGCCCTCACTCTTCTGTTTGCCCCAATTGCATTGGTCAATTTCACACTATTCGCTGTGTGGCCGTATTTTGACCCGCATCTTCCCTGATTTCCCGTGTCTTCTTGATCTCAAAAAACAAGGATCGAGAAGAAGCGGGAGAAATCAGGGGGAGATGCAGGTCAAAATGCGTCCGCACAGCGAATAGTGTGAAATTGACCAATGCAACTGAGGTAAATGGAAGAGTGAGGGCAGCACAGCTGCTTGTGGGGAATCAGTCCAGTTGTCTCCAAAGGTCATCCATCAGGGCGACCAACACCATCTCCATCCCATGGGCCGGGCAAAAACTAGACTGGAAGAGATCTAGGATATTAGCCTGAAGCTGCATCGCCACTGCTGTCTCCACTACCTTACCTAGGAATGGTAGATTAGACACTGGGTGGTAGTTAGTAAGGACTGGAGGGTCCAAAGATTGTTTTTAAAGGACAGGATTGACCACTGTCTCCTTCAGTTCCTTTGGTTTTAGCTGGGGAGGTTTTAATTATTATTGTAAGCCATCTTGAGCCAAGAGGAAAGGCAGGATATAAATCTTTTAATAAACAAATAAAATGAATACGTACATCTATTGCAAGCAGACTCTTAAGAACATAAGGACATAAGAGACGCTAATGTTGGATCAGGCCAAAGGCCCATCCAGTCCAACACTCTGTGTCACACAGTGGCCAAAAATACCAGGTGCCATCAGGAGGTCCACCAGTGGGGCCAGGACATTAGAAGCCCTCCCACTGTTGACCCCCCCCCCCAAGCACCAAGAAGACAGAGCATCACTTGCCCCAGAGTCCCTATCTATACCTTGTGGCTAATAGCCACTGATGGACCTCTGCTCCATATGCTTATCTAATTCCCTTTTGAAGCCGTCCATGCTTGTAGCCGCTTGTAGCCGTCCATGCTTGTAGCCGCCACCACTTCCTATGGCAGTGAATTTACTCTTACAAAAGTCTGTGGAACAAACTGGTTAAAAATTGCATCCGGACTTTAGGAATCTCCCCCCATGATCTGCTTGCCTTCAGCAGTTCTCTCTTCAATCTTATGCTATCCGGAAAAATTGGATACTAGAAGTACCATGATAAGAGCACGCAGAGTATGTGGACCTTTATATTTAGGTTTAATGTTACCACAGTCTCTTCCAGCCTATTTTGATCTCCTGACAGCTCCACGCTACAGATGATTATTTATGCTGGCTAGAGTGAATGCTATTCCGTCAGGTGATCTAATTGGATGCTTAAATAAGGTGCCTTACTCTGAGTGACTGTGCCATTGCGGTTCTGGCCCAATAGACACCCTTCAAAATTGTCTATTCAACTGTTATTTGCTTAACGAGGCAAGAGATAGTTGGATAAAACCTTATATCCAGGACTCTGGGTGTGAATTGGATAATTTGAGGTTTCTTTAACAGGGGTGGATTTTAATATTACATTGGCAGTTCCCAAGTTCTTCTCTCAGTCGATTAAGATTAAAAATAATTAAATTTTATATTATATAGACACATATATTAAATAAATTTCTTTTTCTTTTTTTAGTCTTAGTGTGACACTGTTCAGACCCAAATTGGCTGTAAGAGCATTAAAGTAAACAAATTAAATAAATAAAAATGGCAGCTGCAGAGGTAGATTCTGTGGTGTTATGTCCATGCTGAGATCCCTCCCCAAACCCCACTCTATCTAGGCTCCAGGGAATCTCCAGGAATTTCCCAACCCAGAGTTGGCAACCCTATAATATCTGGGGAGGAGCTGTGAAAGAACCTCTGTTTTGCAAAAAGGTCCCAGGTTCAATCCCCAGCATCTCCAGTAAAAAGAACCAGCCAGTAAGTGATGTGAAAGACCTCAGCCTGAGACCTTGGAGAGCCACTGCCAGTCCGAGTAGAGACAATACTGACCTTGGACCAAGGGTCCAGTTCAGTATAAGGCAGTTTCATAAACATGATGAGGCACATTTTAACCCTTAGCTGCTTCAAAATTCAGTTATACAGGGCTATTTTTGGGCAGGAACGCACAGGAACGGAGTTCTGGCTGGCTCCCAAGTTGGCCACGCCCAGCAGGAACTCATTAGCATAATAGGCCACACCCAACAGCAGGAACTCATTAGGACTGGCTACATTAGGGGTGTGTGGCCTAACATGCAAAGGAGTTCCTGCTACAAAAAAAGGCCTTGGGTTTTGACAACAAACAAGGTAAACAGAATAAGAAGGGAAAGGTGGGTGTGACTGGATGACCACACTTCTGGTAACAAGGGGGTGTGGCCTAATGTGCTAATGAGTTCCTGCTGTTGGATGTGGCCTATTATGCTAATGAGTTCCTGCTGGGCTTTTTCTACAAAAAGAGCCCCGGGTTATATAAAAACATTTTTTACAATTGTAGCACCACTCCTCCTGCAGCCGGTTGTGGGGAAAGTTATGTGGTCTGTCATTGACATAGTTGAGCTTTGAGGCTTGTTGCATAATAGGGAATTGATCTCTGCAAGGCTTGGGGTGGGGAGTGGGACGACAGCTCACTAGGAGTTTTCATGATGCCTGCAGAAGCTCCTGGTTTTAAAACACAGTGTTTCCAGTTAAAGAGCCCAGCCTAGGGAAACCTCTGCCAGTGATGGGACCAAATGGGAATGGCTGGACTCCCTCCAAGGCAGCATCCCTTATCTGCAGAAGGACGCAACAGCAGCATCTCAAGGCTCCTCTCCAGGCTGCCTTGGCTGTGCCTAGAGAAGAGGAAAGCACAGTTCAAGCTCAGAGCCACAAGATCACATGTGGCTATTATTTAGTCTCTCCTTTCCTGAGGCACATTTTCCTGTTGTTCTCTTGGTCTAAGAATGCAAAGCTGGAAGACAAGGAAAGCGTGCATTGCTTTGCCAAGCCGGGAGAGAGACTGGCTGGCAAAATCTTGAGGTTCTTGCTCAAGAAGCCAGAGAGGCTTTATAAAAAAGAGTTTTCTGTGGCAGAGTCTTCGCTTCCTCCCATCATAGGCCAAGGCTGACGTAGTGAATGCACTGTTAATTTTTGTGCTTTCAAGCGTAGCACAGCCAGGCTCTGATAATGCGGGTATCGTACAAAGTACTTCTTGAGGAAGAGGGACTCGATTAGGACTACTTGTGTTAGCAGATTGTCATGTGCAAAATACGCATACTTGGCATTCGTTGTGAATGTGTGTCGAACTCACTACTTTTCTCATCACTATACTCTAAAATGGGAATGCTTCCCCAGTTGCATTTGGGGGGCATTTTGATAAGAAAACACAAGTGCTAAAAGATCTAATGCTTAGAGCAGTTGGCTTTTGCTTTTGGCTGTGTGACTCTAATACAGCCCAACATGGTGTAGCGGTCAGAGTGTCAGACTAAGATCTAGGAGACCCAGGTTCAGATTTCCACTCTGCCATGGAAGCTTGCCCGGTGATCTTGGGCTGGCTACATGCTGCCAGCCTAACCTACCTTGCAGGGCTGTTGTGAGGATAAAACATAGAAGGGGGAAATGTTGTAAGCCACCTTGAGTCCCTTTTGAGGAGACAAGCGGGGTATAAATGAAGTAAATAACAAATACATTCTACTTGTGCACAAAAGCATTAAGTGGCCCTAGTACCACCTCAGCTAGCACCTCTGTCAAGGGTCTCAGAGCCCTAGGATAGGTTTACAGGATTGGAAAAAAATTATTCCCACTGGGGGGAGCATGCCCACTGGGAAAGTTTAGGGCAGGCACAATCTTCTATAGGTTACGTGTCCAACTGGAAGTGATATCATTGCTGTGGAGTGACACTCTGGGATTCACCTGAAGCTCTAACCATAGCATTTGGGGGATAAATCCTAGAGCGTCACTCCAACATGACTGCATCAGTCTTGTCCTGCAGTCTAAAGCAGAGTTTAAATCACTGCTCTGCTACAGACACTGTACAAAATAAAAAGCCATCTGTTAAAACAGGAAGGAAATGGGGGTTGATGCTGCGGTGGCAGGAAGTGGTGGCACTGAAGTGGATTCATTGCAAGCTGAGCCTGAACTTCAGTTAGGGTTACCGGCTCCAGGTTGGGGGGTGAAATCTAAAGATGGCAAGGTTTGGGAAGGGGAGGGACTTCAATTGGGTATGAAGCCATAGAGTCCACCTTTGAAAGCAGCCATTTTCTCCAGGTGAACTGATCACAGTCACCTGGAGATCAGCTGTAACATCAGGAGATCTCCAGCCACCATCTGGGGGCAGTGGTGGCAACCCTAACTTCAGTTGAGTTTTGGCTTGGCTCATCATTGGTTCATGCCCGAACTTGTAAGTGTGCTATTACAAGCCACTCAAACTCCAGCTAAGACGACATCATTATAGCCAGCCAGGAATGGTATGAAGTTGTAACAGAGAAAGGGTCCTGCAGGACAAGCTGGTACAAAGCAAGGCAGGGTACCTATATGTCTTCAAACATGAGATCAATGCAATATTGTGCATGAATGGGTCATCATTCCTACAGGGACAGAAACAGATCTTTCATGTCATTCCCAACGTAATCTCACCAATTCTGTTGCTGGGGTCCAAGCACACAGTGATCAAATGCTGCACGTGCTTCTGAAAACCAGCCCCCTGCTCTGTGTTTTTGGTCTGTCATAAGAGGCCTCCATAGCCATTTTAGCGCAATGTTTGTATGGCAAACATGCATATAGCTGTGTGCCAACGTTACTTTCTTTTAGGCACTGGGCCCAAACAAGTCTCTCCACACAGCCTTTTAACTGAGCGGTTTCATCTTTTTTAAAAAGCTGCTTTACGTATGGATTCTCTAAATCAATGACTAATACAACAGACACTAGGATCAGGCTGCCCAGCCCCCAGCTCCTGTACTCACCCCTCTACGGACCTGAGGTCAAATCTGCATTTGCGCTTGCTTGGATGGGAGTGGACACAACGCAATGTTACGACAGGTGCTGCAGAGCCTCAAACCCAGACCTTGAGGCTAGCAGAGAGTTGCCAGCTCTGAGATGGGAAATACCTGGAGATAGGGTTGCCAAGTCCATCTTCCACCCCTCACGGGGGACTTTGGGGGCATT
>NW_015164235.1:8696-128151 GCF_001447785.1 Gekko japonicus
TGCATTCCTGGAAGGGGTGGGGCATCCCCAACGTGATGATGTCACATTGGGGACATCTGCCCCCCCCCGCTGTGTGACTCCAGAAACACAGCAGTTCCCTGCACTTAAAGTAGCCAGCAGCCGGCGTTTCCCCTTTAAGAGGAGCTGTGTTTCCCTTTTAAGAACGAAGCTGGCTTTTCCCTGCAAGCTTGCGGAGTTCGCGCTTGGGATGAAACACGGGTTGCACACCCTTAAAGAGAGAGAGATGGGTGGCTGGGGGTGTTGGGGGTGGGGCTTCCCCCGCCGGCCCTCTGGCAACCCTACCTGGAGATTTGGGGGGGTGGAGTCTGAGGGGGGTGGGGCTTGGGGAAGGGAGGGACCTCAGCAGGGGTATAATGCCATGGAGTCCACCTTCCAAAGCTGCCATTTTCTCCATGTGTACTGATCTCTGTCACCTGGAGATGTAATCCCAGGAGGTCCCCGGCCACCACCTGGAGGTTGGCAGCACTAGGTCAGGAGCTCACTGGGGCCTTGCTCATCAGCTATGTGAGCTGCCTGCCTGCAGGAGAGGGGCCAGCCCACTTTCTTTTGCACTAGAGCTTCCTCCTCAGGCCCAGGGCTGTAGCTCAGTGGAAGAGACTCTGATTCAGCCTAGCGCTTTAGCTGCCCCCTCCTTATACAGGGCTCCTTGTTATTTTTCAGTTCAAGCTTCGATATTGTAAAGTCACAGCATTCCTGAATTCTCATGCTGGCCTCCAAATTTGAGCCTGATCATTCATCTGAGAAAAGCATGCTCTCTCCTGACGTGTTTCTCATACAGCCTTCACTGTGTTGAAAGCCAAAATATACAGACACATGTAGTTCCCCCCTAAAGGCTGTTTTGTTTTGTTTCCTTTCTGCAAATCTCCGAGGCAAATGCTGCAGTCTGCCTTGCAGGGGAAAGGGAATTTTAATCTACTGCAACCGCCACCACCCTTCTGTAGGGGAAGAGATAAAGTGCTTTTATCTTCTGCCTTCCACAACACACCTAAAGAGAGGAGCAGCTTGAGTATGGACAATTTCGGGGGGGGGGGGGGGACAGCCCAGGCCGAAAGGGGGGAGACTCTTTTCCTTCAAGGGTCTTCCACAACAGACTGCAGCTTCCATAGCTGCATTTTGTATATTTATTTGTTTCAATTTTATACGGCTTCTCTTCGATTAGGAGGTCGAAGTGGTTTACAACAGTGTACAATTACATCAATTAAAGTAGGTACAAAGAGAGCATAATAAATATCCAATAAAATCCTATACAGTCACGTAAAATAATACAAAATACATAAAACCAATCTAATTCCAATCCTAAAAATACCTCTCAATAGTATGGCTATTCAGGTGGGTAGCCGAGTTGGTCTGAAGCAGCAGAGCAAAGTTCGCGTCCAGTGGGGCCCCTTTAAGACCAAGAAAGTTTTATTCAAGGTATAAGGTTTCGTGTGCAAGCAGCACACTTCGTCAGACTCATTGTGTGCTTACACGCGAAAGCTTATACCCTGAATAAAACTTTCTTGGTCTTAAAGGTGCCGCTGGACGCAAACTTTGTTCTAGTATATGTATGTATGTGTAAGAAAACGTACCTGAAATCAAGGTTGGACAAAAGATTTTTAGGTGCCCTATGACTTTGGTCATTTGGAAGACCAGGGTAACTACGCAGAGGCAGGCAATGGCAAACCACCCCAGAATGTGTCTTGCTTTGAAAACCCCACCAGGGGTCACCATAATTTGGCTGTAACTTGAGCACTTTCCACCATAGCTCTGGTGCAGACACAAACAAAATGAAACATCATTCCGCTCATTCCAAGAGCTGCAATCCTAAACATGGTTAAAAGTAAAGGTAAAGGCTTCCCTCCCTCGAAAGCCAGTCGAGTCCGACTCTAGGGTTGCGGTGCTCATCTCCGTTTCAAAGGCGAAGAGCCAGCGCTGTCCGAAGAGGTTTCCGTGGTCATGTGGCCGGCATGACTAAACACCAAGGCGCTCGGAACGCTGTTACCTTCCCACCGAAGCGGTACCTATTTATCTACTTGCAATTTCTTGCTTTCGAACTGCTAGGTTGGCAGGAGCTGGAACTAGAGACGAGAGCTCACTCCGTCATGCAGCAACTCAGGTCTTTAACTGCTGAACTACTGACCTTCCACAGCCTGCAGTTCAGCGTCTTAACCACTTGAGCCACCGTAACCACATGGTTACATGGGAGTAAATGTAATTGAACATAGTGGGGCTACTGAGTAGGCATGGTAGATCATGCATAGGAGGGACGCTTGTTCACTTCTTCTCTGCCCTGGACCTGTGGGACTGCCTGGGACCCTGTAAGTATTTTGCGCCCCCCCCCCCAGCTCTGGCACCAAGACCGAGGCTATTGTCTAGGTTTGCTTAGTGGACAGGCCAGCTCTGCCTGCAATTTGGCATCATCTGGCCTTTATTAATCTCTTGGGTTTTCTCTCTAAAAGGCAGCCTGTAATGTTTACTGTAGATCCCCCTTCATCCTTAGCAGTGGCTTCCTGTTCTCCATATGGCTGCCTTTACAATATGGCCTGCCACTCTCCTCTGACACTCCATTTGTCCTCCCCAAAACTTTCCAGTTATACAAACATCCTTCATTGCCTCTGCTGTGGCTAGAAAAGCATGGAAGAAGAAGGCATTACAACTGGTATTTCCACAGAGTCGTGGCAAATATCTATCTGCAAACTCTGTTGGAATCTTGAATTTCAGTTCCCGTTATGAATGGCTTCCCTTGCCAGGAACGTGACATTTAAATTGGTCAACCTGAGGAATTCCCCCACCCACCCCCACTGCCAATCTAAACAATATATGAAGATCTCAGAAAACTCCATTCTAAACCTGTTTGACAGAAATCCAAGAAAGGAAGTAAGAGAAAGTTGAAGTCCAAAGTATACCCTTTGACTTCTATGCTATAAATTTATTTATAACCTGTATTTATAGCTTATTTTTGGCAGGCACAAAGCTGCAGTTTCTCCTTCATTGCCGTAAATGTTTAAGAGTTATATTTTTCTATCACTATTGCCAACAACCTCATCTCTGAACCCAGCATAAAATTATGTACCACAAGATAAGTTGAAGTGCTGCACAAGGAGATAGTGGCTGGGAGTGGCTCTCTAAGGGGACAGACAGAGAGATAATGATTAAGAGTGATGAAAGCTGTTTTGATGGATATTGAAAACCAATGTCTAAGAATGCAGAACATATAGGCATGCCAGCCTCTAAGTGGGACCTAGGGATCCCCTGGAATTACAGCTCATCTCCAGACTAAAGAGTTCAGTTCCCTTGGAGAAAATGGATGCTTTGGAGAGTAGAGTCTACCGCATTGTACTCCACTGAGGTCCCTGTCCTCCCCATCCCCCAATCTCCTGGAGTTTCCCAACCTGGATCTGGCAACCCTACCCACATCCCCCGCTGGTGGCCAGGGGAAACCTGGCAACCCTAACTGCATGTAATATGTAGAAGAAACCACTTGTGTCACATTTTAAAATGTCTTTTGACTCTTACCAAATTTCAGCATAACAGGGTGGTTCTACAGTGGGGCTATGCTCTGTAATCAAATCCTTGCTCTTCCATCAGAATTAAAATGGGAGGATCCACACATTGGTAGCTTTTGTTGCCAACCTTCAGGTGGGGTCTGGAAATCTCCCAGACTACCAGAGGGGAGGGACCTCAACAAAGCGTAATGCCATACAGTCCAACCTCCGAAGCTACCATTTTCTTCAGGGGAACTGATCTTAGTGTTAGTATTTTAAAAATGTTCTAAATAAATATATAATGCAGAGGTCATGTGTTGGGTTTGAACTGGTTCTGACTTCAAGTCCTCTCTTGCTGGGTAACCAATCACCATCCCTCCTAAGAATGTTTTAGGGATAAAACAGAGAGATCCATGAATACTGTTCAGAGCTCTTTGGAGGGAGGATAGGATAAATTAATTACTGAATGCAGTATTTGGATGGTAGACCACCAAGAAATACCAGGGTCACTATGCAGAGGCAGGCAATGGCAAACCACCTCTGACTGTCTCTTTCCTTGAAACCCCCCCTGCACCATAAGTCAACTGAGACTTGATGACAAAACAAACAAAGAAACAAAAAACCAGGAGCTATTCAGACTGAAATCCTAAATACTCTTACAAGTGAATAAACCCCATCGAGCCCGATGGAGGTTACTTCTGAACAAATATTATGAGGATTATGCAAACATTTTTGGGACTGACAGAAAGTACTGATGCAATTCAGTGCACTGAACTGAAACCAAACCCAAATTAAAAACATGCTTTTTTTCTAGTGACTTGGAACTCAACCCAAGCCTAAAATGAGTTTGTTGCCCAAAACTCAAACTAGAATAGAATCTCCAGCAGTAATCAGTTCAAAGTCAGTAATTCTGTAAGCAGAAGGACAGAAGGGCCTTTTTGAGGGTGGTGAGTAGGGATGGGCACGAATTGGGGGGAAATGGAAGTTCGTAGAGGTTCGTGGTTTTCACAAACCCGAACCATGAACTTCCACAAACTTCTCCATTCCATGAACCAGTTCATGGTTCAGGAAGTTTGTGCAGCTGCAGTCCCACCTGGAAGCAAGCGGCAAAGGTATTTAAATGCCATCAGAGCCCACCACCCGGGACCTGGAGGCCTGCTTATATAAGGGCCTGCCCATACTTGGGTATATAAGGCCTGTAAAAGCCTTCAGAGCTCATTCTGAGAGCTCAGTTGAGTTGGGCTGCTTAACTCGACTGAGCTCTGAAGGCCTATAAAGGCCTTCAAAGCTCACTCTCAGGCCAGCTGGACCCAGAGGTGGGCTCTGACGGCATTATGCCTTCAGAGCTCACTTCCATGCTCAAACCGCAGTTTGTTTCTGGGTTTGTGCCCATCCCTAGTTGGTGAGAAAAGGTTCTTTCTGTCACTACTTCTGAGGGAAAATGTTTAGGATCAGGCAATGTTGCCTTTTATGAAGTATAGCGTAATCACCCCTCGCTGTGTTTATTTATTTATACTTAAATTTATAAATCACCCAATCACTGAGTGCACAGGGCTCTGGGAGATGAACAACAGAAGTTAAAACATCAATGTACCATCGTTAAAATGAATAATTCAGTAATTCCTATATTATTAAACAATATCCAGACGGCATCACTAATTTCGTTAATTTCTTTGAAGATGGGTTAACCCTAAACGGTCTTCTAAATGTGCCTGTACAGATTTAGATAAATCATAAGGATTTTTATTATGACGCTTATGCTGACTGTTCTTATAGTAATTAACATTCACTGCTGCAGGACTGATGCAGGACATGAAGCATAGACAGCTTTAAGTGGGGAATGGATAAACATATGGAGCAGAGGTCCATCGATGGCTATTAGCCACAACATATAGGTGGAACGCTGTGTCTGGGACAGTGATGCAACAGTGGGAGGGCTTCTGGAGTTCTGGTCCTGCTGGTGGACCTCCTGATGGCACCTGGGTTTTGGCCACTGTGTGACACAGAGTGTTGGACTGGATGGGCCACTGGCCCGATCCAACATGGCTTTTCTTATGTTCTTTCTGTTCTTCACTGCTTGGAGAGATGAAAAAATAGAAATACTTGAAATCAGCTAAAATTGTGTGTTCTATCCTGCTATGCTTATCAATGTTAAAAGGATACATGGGGACCAAAATATCTTTTGTCTGCTTATTTTTCAAAGATGACATGTGCTTCTGGAGAAGGTGATATTCATGCATGCAAATTCCAAGTTTAAATATATAGATTTATTCCAAATTAAATTTTATCACATTTTCATTCTGTTGCCATTTCACTGCCATTACAAGCATTTTGTATTTGTTGTTCTATATGAAATTTATCTGGATCTAGATAAGTGGAATTTGGTGCACTTATAAATCTCGACTATCCTGATTACTAAAAATAAAATCTGAAGCCGATATTTGTATAACTCTCTCATAAAATGGGTAAATAAGAGTGCATCCTCAAATGGTTACAGTACTTTCAGACCACCCAGAACACTGAATTTGGCACAGAACACTCTGCTTACTAGAAATATTTGACAGGAAGGCATTTATAAGGCTTACCCTACAAGGCGGGGGGGGGGGTGAGACAAGAGGCTCTGGTTATGGTACTTCCAGACTGTCCAGAAGGCTGAAATATGATACGTAAACAGCCTGAAATACCTTGATGGAGTAGGGAAGTCCGATTTTTTTAATTGATTGGTTTATTTTTACATTGAATGGTCAAAACTTTGGACATTAAGCTTATATTATAAGAGAACACTGATCAAGGAAGGCTGCACCCAGAGATAGGATGGAACATTAGGCTGTGAGAGCTGCATTGCCCCTTTGCACAGACTATGATTTGGGGAAAGGAAGCATTCTGGTAACAGCTAGGAGTATTTACCTTGCAGAAGGCAAACTTCATTTATTATTTTAATAAGTTGTGGGTTTTGTGCACAGGAGAGTGAGAAAGAGCATTTTAGCCCCGAGAGACAGTACAGAAGAGGTTTTCCACCTCCACTTGGTTATTTTTTATAACTCTGAGTCCAGTTTGTGCAGTTTGGGCTCATTCAAAGGTCATGTGTCTAACATACAGACTATACACTGGTGACCTTAGCAACAGGCTTTCAAAGCGAGTGAGAAGCCGAGGTAGTTCGCCATTGCCGCCTTCTGCAGAGTCTTCCTTAACGGTCTCCCATCGGAATACTGATCCTACTTAGCTTCCAGGATCTGACAAGATCAAGCTATACCATGCTGCCTTTTCTCCCTTAACTGTTACATTGTTTTGTTGTAACTGCCCAGCGGCCCTGCTGTCCTTAAGCTTCTTTTTATCCCCATCACTTTCTTACTGAAACTCCTGGAACATCTCATTTCTATCTCTGATGCTGAACTTCATAAATCAATCCAACACGCCACTTAATCCGGTTATCAGAATCATTCTGGAAGAAGGAAGGAAGGAGGGAAGGGAAGGGAAGGGAAGGGAAGGGGGGGAGGAAGAAAGAAAGAAAGAAAGAAAGAAAGAAAGAAAGAAAGAAAGAAAGAAAGAAAGAAAGAAAGAAAGAAAGAAAGAAAGAAAGAAAGAATTTCCAGTCTCCAGGATCACAATGTCTGGCAGGGGATATTATAATGTTCTGAGAGTGGAAGAGATAAGAGGCACCAACTTTGAACTTGTCATGTGTCCCCTTACTTGGACAAATGATATACAATAGAATGCAGTTGGATCCTGGCATGCTTACCTGGTGACACAGGTGAGGGGGGTGGTAGTTGGCTCCCTCTGATTAACTTTAGCAACTTTTTGCTTCATCTATAAATCCTGACACATAATAGAGCTTTTCTGCATTCTGATTTTCATCACTTGTGTGTCCCTATTGCTCTGGTAGTTCCAGAGGGAGCAAAACACATGTGGAAAGGGGGGGGGGGACACCTAAATCAATAGGGACAAATGAATAACAAAAATGAGAATGCAGAAGAGCCCATAGGCTGAGAAACATTGTGCTAAGACTATGCAGATGTGAGATCATTTCAACGAAAATTGGCAAAACAATGCACATTAACTGATGTCCATTATGCATTTAATCTCTCCTTATATATAATTGAGTCAGAACATTCTATATGAACATTCTAAATTTGGCCCCTTTAGTGTATGGACGCTTGAACTGTCAGTCAGAAGACGCTGGCTGGGTTGACTGGCTGCTTTGTGCAGTCCGGCCCAGCGTTTCAAGGTCTTTTGCATATGGAAGCTGATTGGACTTCACTCTATTCCACACCTCATACTCCCCCCCCCCCCACAGGCCCATGAGGCACCCACCCAGAGCCTCTGGCATTTTCTCACTCTGCTGGCATCAAAACCAATTTAAGGCAAAATAAGAGGCTACTGAGAGGGGAGGAGATAAAGTTGCCAGCTTTAGGTATGGAAAATCCTGGAGATTTGAGGAGTGGAGGCCGGAGAGGGGGACCTCAGACAGGTTACAGTGCCATAGACTCCACCCTCCAACCCAGCTATTTGCTCCTGGGGAACTATTGTTGCCAATCTTGGCCCAGCACCCATCAAACCATTCTCTTCAACCCCCTGCTGTGCAGCTGACTTTCCCCTAGGGTTGCCAATCTCCAGGTGGGACCTGGAGATCTCCCACTGCTACAATTGATCTCCAGATGACAGAGATCAGTTTCCCCTGGAGAAAATGGCTGCTTTGGAGGGTAGACCCTATGACATTATACCTGCTGAGTACTTCCCCCCCCCCAATGCTGCCCTCTCCAGAATCCACCCCCCAAAACTCCAGGTATTTCCCTCCTTAAACCAGCCACCCCTACTTTCCCCTCAGTGCCTGATGGTAGGCAACTTAGTTTGGTCCAGTCACCTACTTTGGCCTTTGGGAGAAAACATATTGGGGCCAATCCTGATAGGGTTGCCAACTCCCGATGGGAAATTCCTGGAGATTTGAGGGATGGAGCCTGAAGAGGGTGAGGTTTGAGGAGGGGTGGGACCTCAGACAGGTACAATGCCATAGACTCCACCCTCCAAACCACTCAGTCCCTCATGGGGAACCATTGTTGCCAATCTCCAGGTGAGGGCTGGAGACCACTCAAAATTACAATTGCTCTGCAGAAGGGAGGGCGGAAGTCAGCTGAAGTCAAAGGGGCAGAAAATGGTAGGTTGATGGTTAGCTGCGAAGGAGATGGGGTTGCCAACTCCAGGCTGGCAAATTCCTGGGGATTTGAGGGGTGGAGCCTGGAGAGGGTGGGGTTTGCGGAGGGGTGGGACATCAGACAGGTAGAATGCCATAGACTCCACCCTCCAAACCAGCCATTTCGTCCTGGGTAACAATTGTTGCCAATTTCCAGGTGAGGGCTACAGATCACTCAAAATTACAACTGCTCTTCAGGGAGCAGAGATCAGTTCCTCTGGAGAAAACAGTGGACTCTGCCATTATACCCTGCTGAGGTCACCACAGCAAAATGACACTGTTTGCCCAAAGCCAGAGCACTCCCCCAGAGCCTCTTTCTAGATCTCGTTGTATTTATTTCCACAACGGGCTTTACTGCTAGTGTATTATAAAATAACACTGACTATACCATGTAAAGGAAATAGTTGGATGTGCAGTTGTGTAATATGTGTGTGTGTGTAATTATATAAATTTTTAAAAAGTGTAGAGAACAGAATAATTTACAAGTGCCCTTTCAACAGAATTTTCCAGTAAGCAGATTTACTATGCAGTCCCCAGCAGTTGGGCATAGAAGGTTCAGGAGCACACGGTTAAAGAAGTATCTGTCACTAACAGTTTATGGTTTGCTTAAGCATAGCAAGATATGCTACTACAGAGTAAAATTGTATGGATCAGTGAACAGACTGTGAAAAAACAAATGGTATATCTAACTACCATTTCTAAAAGTTAGTTGAGGAACATGGGAAATTAGCAAAAACTCTTTTTTAAATTGTACTAAACATTTCACAGGATTCTATGAATTCAGCAATAGTTGAGAATTCATATTTATGAGCTATTCTACAATATGTACTTTGCAACATCTATTATCTTTGGCAGCAGAAGAATTTTGATAAGCTAAAAAGGAACAACATAGGGTTTACGGTTTCTGAATGAATCAGGCCATTGTTGCTAGTGATAGGCAGTTCCTGGAGCCAGCAGATTTCCTGTAACTGAGGAGAAATGATAACTCCTTTGAGTTCATTTGGAAACGCTGTGGGGTGGAGGGGCAGGGCTTGACAGCAACCTGCAGAAGGAAGGAGCCAGGCAACACGATGGAACACATGCATGCTGTTATGTACATGGACCGCCACCGGGGTCTGCAGTGAAAGTAAACTTGGTTCCTAAACACAAAGGGGACCTGGGATCCTAGACCACCTTGTGTCCACTAATAGGCCTCTAGCGGGAAATTCAAACCCTCCAATGGGACCCTGGGTGTGCCAGGTGGAGTGTATATAGTTGGCCCTTGCAGTCTTCCAGTCTTGTGTGTGAAGTACAATAAACGCGTCTGAATGCATGTTGTAGTCCGAGTCTACATGTGGCGAACCCAGTACTTTACACAAGCAGCATCGGGGGCAGGCAGTGAAAGCCATCTAAGGAGATGTCGGCTCATTCGAAATCAGTAGCAATAAAGAATGCATTCAAGCTTAAGCGAGCACCCTGAGGCATCAGTTAATAGGCTGACGAAGAGATTGGATTCATACCCCACCCTTCACTACTCGAAGGAGTCTCAGAGCGGCTTACAAACTCCTTCCCCTTCCCCTCCCCACAACAGACACCCTGGGAGGTAGGTGGGGCTGAGAAAGCTCTGACAGAAACTGCCCTTGAAAGAACAGCTCCGAAAGAATTTATGACTGACCCAAGGTTGCACCAGCAGCTGCATGTGGAGGAGTGGGGGAATCAAACCCGGTTCTCCCAGATTAGAGTCCCCTGATCTTAACCACTACACCAAACTGACAATCCTCAGACCAGAAACTTGGAGTATTAATTGAGCTGGGGCAGGAACCGCTTGAGGGGTGCCATCACCCTCCATTCATAGATCTCATGGCTAGGGACTAGGGTTGCCACCTTCCAGGTGGTGGCTGGAGACCTCCTGGGATTACAACTGATCTCCAGGCCACAGAGATCAGTTCCCCTGGAGGAAACAGCTGCTTTGGAAGATGGCTTTTATGGCATTATACCCAATTGATTTCCCTCCCCTTCCCAAGCCCCATGCTCCTCAGGCTTCATCCCCCAAATCCTCAGATATTTCCCAACCTGGAGCTGGCAACACTACTAGGGAGAATTGGATGTGGCACAGAATGCTCGGCAGGGAGGAAGATGAGCAGTAGACATCTTGCTGACTAAGGGCTTGGAGCCAGGTTGGCCTTGCCTGTGAAATCAAGGATGCTCAGACAGAGGAGGCCTCTGGCTCTTCTGCATCCCATCAATGGCCCACACTGTGGCTAGGCATGGAGTGTGTTTTGCCTCAGGACACCACAGATCCCTGTGACTGAAGTAAAATTAGGTAAAACTGGCCCTTTTACTATCCCATCTGGTGGTGATGGCTCCCCTTGTTCTGAGTCTGCTTACAAATAGGTATGGACACTGAAAGTGAAATCATACATATATTTACAAGGAAATATAAGGGGAGCCAGTGTGGTGTAGTGGTTAAGAGCAGCGGACTCTTATCTGGAGAACTGGGTTTGATTCCCCACTCTTCCACATAAAGCCTGCTGGGCGACCTTGGGCTAGTCACAGTTTTCTCAGAACTCTCTCAGCCCCACCTACCTCACAAGGTGCCTCTTGTGAGGAGGGGGAAGGGACTGCAACTGTAAGCTGCTTTGAGACTCCTTAAGGTAGAGAAAAGTGGGGTATAAAACCCAACTCTTCTTCTTCTCTACAAGGAAATAAATCCCATTGAAGCTTTACTTACATATACAGTGCAGTTTGTACAGCACAAATGTTGAAAGGCTCGCAACACAAGATAATTTTTGTGTAGGGCATGGGTTGGGGGGCAGCAGCTCTTAGGCTCTTAACTGTTGGAAAATCTCAATGATTATAAGGAAAGTATAGGAGAACACCCTTGGAGAGACTGTTTATGGCTTTTCAGGTGATAACCAGTTCCTTAAAAATGAAAACCATACATTTCTAAAACTGTGAATGATTGCAAGTGGATTTGCCATCAACACCTAAATGTATTGCAATGGAATGCAATCTTGTTAGCAACCTTATGTCTAGTTCTAGTGCAAAACAAAGGTATTTTAAAATCCCATTCCTCATTTACACTAGGACTGGCTCCAAGTGCTGTCCTTCTCTGAGGTATGAGGAATATGAATGTGATTATGAAGCTAGAAGGGAAGGAACAAGTGATATTCATTCAGCACTTTCCACCCTTTTTTGCCTAGCCTGTATTTGGGTACAGGATACTCCCACAGCAATTTTGAACGCAACTTAGGTTTTGAGACTCACTCTGCAGTTTTCCTTTTACCCTCCCTTACATTTTATACCTTATTAAGTTCAATCGTAAATCATTCTTTGCAACTAAAAAAAAAGAGGAGAGATTCACCCTTTAGAGTCTAGCCATAAATTTTAGTCTACATTGCCGATGCCAGCTCTATTCTTTTCTGCTCATAATTAGATCTTGATTTCCCAGTAATTTTTGGCACAGACTTATTTACCAGCAGGGAAGCTGATTAACAGGTCTCCCACTTATAATATTTATTAAAATATTTATAAGCTGATTTTTGGCACGTTGCCTCCCCGCCCCCATGTAGCTTTACAAAAACTATGGATAAAAACAGTCCACATGCAACAAGCGTGAAAACCGCCCAAACATGACACAATGGCCCAATCAAAACAGAAGTCCATTAACAACATTCAACTTAATATCATGACTGATGTTGATTGAAGTTGCTTCCTGGCACTTATGATTAGGTGCTGGTTTAAACATGACGTTGGCAGGACAGATGAACTTACCCATGCTTTTTTGTGCATACCCTAGTGTTTTGTTTAAAACTAGATGGCTGAATAAACAACCCTGCTACTCCCAGCGATGCTGACACAACAATGCCATGCTTACCAGAGCTATGGATCTCTGACAGGTTAACACTCAACCCCAGTAACTAAGGGTATACGTGGAATGTGCAAACTATACTTGGAGTGTCCAGAGTCACACGCACAAGTTCTTCTTGCTCACAAACGTCATGATTAAATCAGGCCCAAGTCATATGTAATTCTCAAGTGCACCTCCTATCTATGGATACCTATATCTACAGATAGGGATTATCCCAGACAGGTTTTTCTGCAAACTTGGGTGACCCCCTAAGTTTGTGTGTATGTGTGTGGGGGGGAAATCTGAAAAGTTAAAAACATACATTGGGGGGTTTAAATCCCTCAAAAATAAAAAAAATGTTGTCTCAGCATGTGCAGGCAATCAAAAAACTCACCTCCCATTCAGCAGGCAGCCACAATGGAGGGTGGCGCTGCAATGGACCCGCCAAAGCTGGGAGTTTTGAGGGGCCCAGGGGTAGCAGTGGCATTGATGAAGGGGGAGAGAAAGCTGCAGTGGGCCTGGCAACAGAAGCTGGGAGCCTCACCAGGCTGGGGGAAGCCGTGTCATTGATGGAGGGGGAGAGAAAGCTGCCGTGGCCCTGGGTGAAGCTGCAGGAGGCCCAGGTGCAGAGGCTGGGAACCTCGCTGGGCCTAGGGTTTCCAGAGATCTCTTTTTTTAAAAAAACACTAGACATGCTAAGCTCAAGTGCGAAGCTGCAGAGGCCATTGCTTCATGCTTGGGATGGGTCCTTCCTCCTCCCAGTGCAAACAATGTGAAATGTACTGTTTACACTTACAGGAGCAACCCCCCCCCCCTGCACCAAGCAGCTGGCCTGGGAGCTGTGCTGTGCCAGGTGGCAGCAGCACAACCTAGGTGCTGCAGTAAGCCAGGAGGTGGCTGTGGCACAGCCCAGGAGCCACGCTGGTCTCAGAAGAAAATGGGGGGAGATGGTATTCCCCTCCTGCGAGTCTCACAGGGCCCTCCCAGCCAGGAGAGAAGTCCTTGCCACCCACTTCCCCCCACTAAGCCAAAAAGCCCACTGCCTGCCTGCTGGAAGGTAAGAGGGGAGAGCAGCAAAGGTGGGGGGTGAGTGAACTGCCAAGTGTGGAGGTAGGTAGGGAGAGCCACAGGGTGGTGGGTTAGTGGAGTGCTGTGCCAAGGGTGGGGGGTAAGTTGGGAGAGCAGCAAGGGTAGGGTAAATTGATGGATAAGAGGTGGGGGGAAGAGGTGGGGCTAGGCTGACAGATAAAGGGAATGAAAGAGGGGAAATGGGGGTAGGTTGACAGAAAAGGGGAGGGGTAAATTGATGGATGGAGAAGCAGAAACGGGGGGGGCAAAAGAGATGGGTGTAAGTTGACTTAAGGGAAGGGGGAGAAATGGGGGTAGGTTGGTGGAAAAGGGTGGGGACAAAAGGTAGAGAAGTATAGGTTGACAGATAAGGGGAGAAGTGAAAGAGGGGGAAGATTCTTAGAGAGCGGAAGAAGGAAGGAAGCAAAGGGATGCAACCCCTCTGCAAGTTTCTTGTGGGTCCCCACTTGTATTCATTTATTCCCCTCCGCATCTCCATTGCTATGTATTGTTTTGGGTATAGGGATTGCTAGTACAGCACTAAACTGCAAGGCAGCTGCTGATTCCTAGTCTTTGGAAGGTGGTCCTAAGGTGGGGGACCCCAACCTTTTCTGAGCCTGTGGGCATCTATGGAATTCTGACACAGGGCATAGCTGCCCAGTGGCTGCTGCAGGAGGTGGAGCCAACCAGAAATGGCTGCTGCAGGAGTTAAAGCCACAGGCACAGAGGAGGAAGCCCAAGTGCAGGGGAGAAAAGGGTAATTTAAAAAATACACTGGGAAAGATGAGTGAGAGAGAATAAAACCTCTCTGTGCCGCTATGGTGGCAGCTGCCACCGAAACAACTTTGTTTTAATCTGCACTGTCAATCAGATCTCCAGTGACCAATTAGAAGCCCTGGTGGGCAAGATGGCCCCACCCACTTTCTAAAACTCTGGGGGTCACCAGGAAAGATGCTGGCAGGCAAGCCACTCACAGGCACCGTGCTGGGAACCTGTCCTGAGGGTTATCACGAAACAAAGGAGATGAGCATAATTTAAGAGTGTATAATTTCCAGACTAGGTGTACCCGAAGACGTCAAGGTTTACAAAGCAGCTGCAGACCTCTATGTAACTCTTTATATTTTGGCTTCTTGTCACTGATACATTTCTAAAAGTGCTACAGTTTCAGTACATAATAACAACATTGTTCCATCCTGTTTTAGAAATCCTGATTTGAAACCAAGGAACAACCCATAATTTATTGAATTCCTTCAGTTTGGAAGTCACAATAAACAGAAGGCTCTTTTCAACCAGGAAGTTTTTGTTCCCAGATCTGTAGTGAAAATGACAGAGTACGCAAGTCCAAGGTTAAACCAAGTTGGTTCTGAAGACAAACCAAGTCTGCGCATGCTCTGTTGGAGACTTGGGGGGAATAAAGGTGATGTTCACTAGGGCAGTGGTTCTCAACTGGTGGGATGCATAAATAGTCTAGGTGGGATGTAGGGTTTTCATAGCAGTTATTCAGAATTTGCTTTCTTCCAATCCCCACGTTCGCCTGTAAGTGTGATATACTCTTTCAAGTGACTCTATCTGCCATCTGTGACCTTTTGGCATACTAACAGTAACTCTGGATCCTTGGTGTTTCTCCTAATCCCCCATACCCCCTGTCCACCAGGAAGTGTCTTTGATGTGCCATTTCTTGCTGATCCTACCTGCTTCCGAAATTGTGTATGTCCTTAAAACTTACCATAAATGATAAATGTAATAACAGAATGTCTGTAAACATATATATTCTTGGGGGGAAGTGGGCTTTTTGTTTCCATCATGGTTCTTTGATAGCATGACTGGTGGCAGATAAGATACAAAAGGCTGAAAACCACTGGACTAGGATACAGCCTGAGCTAGGTGAAATCATTAGGGCAAGGATAAGCGATTGGAGATTTGGTGGCCAAAACAGTTCCCAGTGTTTCCATCCGAATCCTGATCCAAGGACCTCTCTCCACAAACATTATTATGCACCTTACAGAGATTTCAGTGGACTTGGAAGAGCAAAACTCTGCTTTTGTGTGTTTTGAGCTAAAGTCATTTCTGACTTATGGCAGCCCTATGAATTCCTGACCTCCAAAATGTCCTATCATTGCTCAGGTCTTGTAAACTGAAGGCCACGGCTTCCTTCATTGAGTCAATCCATACCAAGTTAGGGCTTCCTCTTTTTCTGCTGGCCTTCAACTTTTCCAAGCATTATTGTCTTTTCCAGTGTGTCTTTGTCTTCTCATGTGTCCAAAGTGCAATAGCCTCAGTTTTAGCTTCAAGGGAAAGTTCCAACTGCTTAGGATGGTGCTATTTGTGTTACAGAAGAAAGTGTTTCGGAAGAAAGAGAGGCTCGCAGTGGTAAAATGACATATATACCTCACCTGCTCACTGTTATCCATAAAAGGAGAGAATAAGTGGTTGGGGAACCTAACAGATGGTCTCTCTTAGTTGTTTACACTGCAGGAGAAGGTGTGCCTTGACCGCCCTTTTGGATGAATGTGGGCTGATTTACACATGCAAGAGAACAAGGTGGTAAAATGCTAAAGTGGTGTTCAAATGCACGACATCAGACTGCAAATGGATGGTCCCATTTTAGAATGTTCCCCTGGGTTAAAAACTCCCTCCAAAGAGAAGGGTTAAAACTTTTCTTTATGCTGTACTAGTTTTATATGCATATGGAGTTTGTTTTTAATGTGAAGAAGCATTAAAGATTGGAGCCCATGTGCAGTTTGTGCATTCCATTCTATCAAAAGTCTACCAAATTCTCCTACAAGCAATCTTGAGAGCCAGTTTGGTGTAGTGGTTAAGTGCACGGACTCTAATCTGGGAGAAGTGGGTTTGATTCCCCCACTCCTCCACTTGCACCTGCTGATGTGACCTTGGGTCAGTCACAAGCTCTGGCACAGCTGTCCTTGAAAAAGAGCAGTTTGTGTCAGAGTTCTCTCAGCCCCACCCACCTCACAGGGTGTCTGTTCTGGAGAGGGGAAGGGAAAGGAGTTTGTAAGCCGCTCTGAGACTCCAAGTAAAGGGCGGGGTATAAATCCAATCTCTTCTTCTTCTTCTTGAGTCCTGGAATGTGCAAAGTAATCCTTGGAGCGTATATGCAGGGACTTTGCTTTTCACAGCTGCAGCTGACTCATGGCTGCAGACATTGGACTAAGGAGCAGAACCTCCATATAGAAGAATTATCTATATAGAGAAAAAAAGGCCAAGGGCTCCGGTCACACGGGCAGGAAAATGCGGGGGGGGGAGCGTAGCTGTTAGCCCTGGGGCAAAATAACGTGCGGTTGCGCGAGCAGATGTCTCCTGGAGGTCCCGTAAAGGTCCCGTGTATAGGGGGGAGGTGCTGATCACACAACCATGCGGCAAAGAAGCGGCTGAAACGAACGACATGTCCCAGAAGGGCACTCGGTGGGAGGAGAAGGGAGAAAGGGACGTGGCCAAGGGGTGGGGAAGAGGGAGCTTGAGTCCTGACAATGAAACTGTAATGTACTGTCGCCATTACCACGTGTAGTGCATTCAGCCTGACATGCCCGGACTTGCCCGGGCTGACCAGGCAATACTCCTCAGTAGCTTCAGTCGAAAGACAAAGGATCCATAGGATCCTAGCCGGCCCAATCAAAGGGCCAGCTTCCCAGCCGGGAGACCAATGGTCGCCCGGTTACTGTAAATAGCCTATCGGGAGTAGGGGGTGTGTTTAGGTGTGCTTGGTGGCGGGTTTTCTGAACGCATATAAACCGGCCTGCGAGCTGGTTTCTTTGTCTTGTTCCTGAACTAATAAAGTACTCTTGCTGAATCACTCTTGCTGAATCACTCCACATTCTGAGTACTTTTCACTGGCGACGAAGGTGGGATCTACGACCCCATGAACAAGACCCGGACGCCGACACGAGTACCGCACCGAGCCTGACGCCGAGACCTCTCCGGGAACCGCGCAACTTCGAAAGGCAGGTCCCCCGGAGGGGGGGGGGGTCGCCGCTCTGGGCGACTCTGAGCTGCCTTCTGTGCGGCTCCGGGGGACGGTTGGACAAGCAGTCGCCTCTTCGCCTTCCTCCAGGGCAAATGTTTTTTCCCTGTATACTGAAGTCTGCGCATGCTCTGTTGGAGACTTGGGGGGAAAAAAGCTTTTTGCGAGGGGACATGGGCGGGCGCCGAATGACACTGGAAACGCAATCAGACGCCGCCCTTGCCCCGCGGTTTCCGGAAACGAGTACCTCCGAGGTACTAGTTTTTTGCCGCGCATATTCGGCAGGAAGCCTCGGGTGACCCATGGGAGCGCTACGCTTCCCAGATGTGCCGGTGAGATCGCGCCCGGAAAATCCGCCTATCTTCCATCTCTGTAGCGGGGCTAATGTTCCGTGTGACCGCAGCCAAGGAGAGAGAATTGTGAGGAAAAGGAACTTTTTTCTTCAGGATCCCCCCCCCCCCCCAGTTTTTCCAACAAATTTTGGTGAGCAGAAATAAACTGCCTATGAAATGTTTTCACTTTTGGACTGATTGAAATGTTTATTTTTATTTTACTTCATTTGTACCTCAGCAATGGGAACCCAAAGCAGCTTACGTCATTCTCCTTGCCTCCATTTTATCCTTACGACCCTGTGAAGCAGGGTAGGCTGAGGGGCCACCCAGCGAGCTTCCCTGGCAGAGTGGAGATTCAAACCTGAGTCTCCCAGAACTTAGCCCAACACTCTCACATTACTATACTATGATTTTTATGACAATGATTTGGGTTGCAATCCTAAGAATGCTTCCCTAGGAGTAAATCCCATTGAATAAACAGAACTATCTCCTAAGTAACATGCTTACGATAGTTTCCTTATTCACTCAAAATGAGCTATATAAAGGTTTTAAATGTAAGAGTCTACAATATTAGAGGTTATTTCCTGTGCGTACTGTAGACATATATAATATTTTTGATATATTTATTATTGAAATGGGATTGTGTCTGAAAACTTAATATGCTATAGTGTATATGATGGCAATATGTCATTTAAGAGCTCATTTTCAATGTCATAAATATCCAGCTATAATGCCAGTCTTTGTATATTATTTGAGGTCAATCCTAAATTAGGTGTTAGAATTTAAATATTAAAATGTATTTTCTAAAAAAAAGAGCTTCACAAAGTGAGTTTTGAACATTAAGATCCTACTGAGAGAGAACCAGCATGATACAGTGAAGTGTCAGACTAGGATCAGGGAAACACAAATTTGAACCCCCACTTTGCCATGGAAACTTGCTGGGTGGCTGGGCCAGACACACACTCTCGCAGCCTAATCTACCTCACAGGATTGTTATTAGGATGAAGTGGACGAAAGAAAAACAGTATGAGCTGCTTTAGGTTCCCACTAGGGAGAAAAATGGGATATAAATAAAGTAAATTGAGGACCCTGCCACATGGCAGGGAAAACACAGGGTAAAGTGCGGCTTTTAAAAGTCGCACCAAAAAAGAGATGCCGCGGCGGGATCCCACGATCCCCTGAGCCGCGGCACTGTTGCTCCCCGGCACGATCAGATGCCGGGGAGGAAGAGACGAATGGGAGGGGGAGGCTGCCGAACTGAGCAGTACGGCCGGGGATGCGCCGGCGATCCCACGGCCGGCAGTGATGCGGCCTTTCGTAAAGAACCACCTAGGTTTTGGCCGGTAGGGGTGGATTAGGGACGGGCTGGGAACAGGCGCAGCACGATTCCCAGATGTTGCTGTGGGATCGCGCCCGTTTGCTGCGGCCCCGATGCGTCCCTCTCCCGGCCCAAAACGGCTCGTATGAACACAGCCAAAGTAAAATAAATACTGCTTGTGTCTTGCCTTTAACATTCATAGAGTGTTTACTCCTGTAAGGAAACAACACTCACACTACCATCTCAAGCACAGTTATATCCTTCTCAGTCCATTCAAGTTTGGTTAGGCTTCAGATGGGATTCTTTGCAAGTCATACAAAATTTGTGTTTTGTATTTTCAGAGTTTCCAAGAAGGACTGTTACTCACACATGCACTTGCAAATTCCTCACTTGAAACTCAATTCCTAGGTGTGCAGGGGTGTAGGTTAAGATTGGGCCCATGGCATGCAAGGCTTACATCTTCCTCCCCCACTTCACTTTCCTGACCTGAAATAGTCCTGGGGGGTGCTATTCGCCCCACTGAGGAAATGGGTGTGTACCCCATCAGTATGCATGGAGCCCTCAGGGGTCAAACAGGGCCTCCATCAGGGCAGATTCAGCTTTGGAAAATGGCGCCGGGGAATGTGTGATCCTGAATTAAATTGCATACTGCATCTTTCTCCAACATGGGGATCCAAAGCAGCTCATATCATTCTCTTCTCATTAGACTTGTCAACTCTGGGTTGGGAAATTCCTGGAGATTTTGGGATTGGAGCCTGGGCACAGTTGGGAGGGGCCTCTTGAGTCTGGAGAGAAGTTGTAATGCCATGCCCTTCCTGGAGGTTGGCAACCCTATCTAACTACACCACCACACCAGCGCTCTTCCTGGGCTATTTTAATCTGGCCTGGCGATGCAAGACACTTGAGAATCACATCCTACCTTTCCAGTACTTCATAACGTGTGTATGGTAGTTAAAGTGACCAACCCCAGGTTGAGAAATTCCTGAAGACTTCTTTTTTCTGGGGGGAGGAGATTGGGGAGGGTGGAGTTTGGGGAGGAAATTCAGTAGGGATGCGATGCCGTAGAGTCCACCCGCTGAAGCTGCGATGTTCTCCAGGGGAGCTGATCTCTGTCGTCTGGAGATCAGTTGTAATTCCAGGGGATCGCCAGGCCTGACCTGGAGGATGGCACCCAAAATGGATGTGCTTTCCAGTCCACCTGGCTCCCAAAGGCCGGGCAAAAGCGACGAGCCATGCATTGGAGACTGCCGCAACCCTACATAACATTACACATGGCAGTGAGCCCCTTTGAGCTCCACAGAACTCCCACGGGAAGAACACAGCTGGATTTTTGCCATCCCTCCCGGACTTAAGAGCCCAGATAGACAAGCCTACGCACCGCGTGAGTTGCCAGACACCCCCCCCCCCCCCCCCTTTTCTTTCTTTTTTGAAAGAGAAACGGGAAGCACGAGCCTATTTATAACCTGCTGCGGGCACTTGGGTGGGGACCTTTCTCTTCACGTCGCGCCCACCCTGGAGAGTCTTCTGCCCTCGGGCCACGCCCAAGCTCCACCGCCCTCGCACGCCCCTTCCTGGGCACGTTCCTCTCCACCTCAGGCCAGCCGTGGCCCCTCGCTCGCTGCCCACCGACTGGAGAGCGCCTACTGCCCCCCTCCATTTTCCCGCCTTTCCCCTCCACGCCCCTGCCGCTGTTTCCTGACACCTTCGCCTATCCTGGCTCCTCCTCCTCCTCCTCCTCCTGGCTGTCGCGCACCGCTCCTGTCTCCGCGCCTCCTTTGCCCGGGCAGGGGGGCAGCCCCGGGGCATTCTTTTATTTATTTTTTTTATTTTTTGCCCCCCGGTTTCCTCCTTGGAGACTGGCTAATCTTTAACTCGGCGCTGCTGCCAGAGCCGGTCCAAGTTCCGAAGTCTCTTGCGCGCGAGGGGACCGACGGCCGCCTGCTTCTGCTTCGCCTCTGCGTCGGCTGCTTGGAAGCTGCCTCCAGCCTCCCGCGATGAAGGTCAGTACGTTAACCGCGTCTTTGCCCGGCTGCCTTTTTCCTCTCCCTCTCTTCTTTCTTGCAGGGAGGGCGGCAGGAAAAGACCCGCGCCTCGGCAGCCGGCAGGTCTCTCCACCCTGCTGCTAGGTCTTCTTCTTCCCTGTTCATGAGCAGCGGCGGCGCCAGAGCGTGTCTTCCACAGCAGCATTCAACGGGGGGGGGGGTGTTAAAGCCGACTTCTGTTCGGCCCCCTGAGCTTCGTGCGTGCCTGTGTTTCACAGCCACATGTAAAGTCAGCTTTCTTTTGGCGCTGACTCTGAGCATGAGCAGAGTGCATTCTATCCTAGCCCCTGGCTAATTAAAGCAGTCTCCTTCCTTCCCGCACCGGTAATTAGGAGTATGAGCTCAGATTCGAATCCTAACACTTACTTTAAAAAAAAACAAAAAACCCGTAAATTGCTAGAAGTAGTTTAAAAGTACTCCGGTTTGTTGATTAGCCCAGCATTTTAGTTCAGCGTTACCAACCTCCAGGTGGGCCCTGAAGATCTCCTGGAATTAGCTGATCTCCAGATGACATAGATCAGTTTCCCTGGAGGAAATGCCTGCTTTAGAGGCTGGATCCTGTGGCATTGTACTCCCACTGAGTTCCCTCTTCAGAATCAAGCCCCCAAATCTCCAGGAGTTACCCAAACCAGTCTGGCAACCCTACCTGCCTCTGGAAAGTTGACATGCACGTCATGAAGACAACACCCCAGCATCTTGTACTTAGTGGTATTACTGTCTCTAAGCACAGAATGTTGGTTTACAGAGAAAATAAACTTAATAAACCTGTTAGTATGCAGGAGTCAAAAAATAACAGAACCTGGTGCCACCTTAAAAGGCTAACAAACTTACTTTGGGGTGGCATAAAGAGATCATGAGCCTGAGACAATTTGTGTCGTAGTAGATTCAGAGAATGTACATTGAAATCACAGTTAGTAGATTCAGATAATGTACACATGGGTTATAGACTAATGTGCATAGTATATTGCCAGGGTTTTAGATACTTGTCAGCTTTTAGTTGTCGTGAGGGTTCGCTCGGATCGTGGGGTTCGTCCAGCATAACGTTATGAAGCTCTCTGGCCTGGCTTCCCCTCAGAGTTGCCGTTTGAGAGGTCATACACCCTCTCTTTCAGCCATGTGTGCTACTAGATGAGTACGAGTTACATCACTCCCCTCCGTCTTTCTCGCAGTCTCCACATGTTCCTCCTCCCTGGGTACACCTGCTGGCCATTTTATTTGCTTCATTTACATCACCCCGTGAACCCACCACCCAAGTCTTAAAGTGATCCCACCAACAAACTGATTTCTCTTCTTTTTCTTCAGGGCATCTTAACCTCCCAACCTTCCTTCCGTCTGTCGCCCAGTTGTCGACGGGCCCAATCACCCCCACGCCCACTTCTTCCCCCTTTTGAGGCACCAACACCCCGTTGAGGTCTACAGGCCAATGCTCCCGGCCCTCCCGGGAATGGGCGGGGCCCATCAGGTCTGGCCTCTCTAGTATAGTGGGGGTAACTCCCTGCGTAGTCGGGAGGAGGCTGAGAGCGACCTCCTGACAATACTAATGCTGCATAGGCCTGTGATCTTAAGCACCACCAACCTAGTTCAGTTTGTTAACTGAAAAAGTTTCAACCACTGACAATAAGACACAGGTTTAAACACTAAACACAATACTAAAAAAGAAGTGAAACCTTATATGTGGAAATGTGTTCACTGTTTTAATCAACAGTTTACCAATTCAGATTGGAACTATGCTGATATTATGGTGCAGGGGTAGGCAAACTTTTTGAACAGGGTGCTGGAAAAAAATTCGGTGTCTGCCTATGCAGTTGTTGGAGTGCTGCCAGACCAAAAAGGGGTGGGGAGTGAATAAGAGCCAGACAGACTGCATATGACACATGTATCACATGCATAGAAATATGAAACAAAAGCAACGCTGCTTTAGAAATGTCAGTATGCAAAGCAGTGGTTTTTTGCTTTGGATGCACACACATAGGAAGCTGATTGCATTAGATGAAAATAGCATCTGTGCAATGCCTGGTCCTCAGAGATGCTTTGTGAGCCAAGTCCTTGTGGTAGTAAAGGTAGCAGTGGGAGAGTTTATATTTGATCTTCCGTGCTTTGCAGTACCTTTACTCCAAATTCTCATTTTAAACAATTGTACAAGAAAGGATCATATCCTCAGACACCTAGCCATCCCAGCTTGACTGCACCCCTGCAAGGAGCTGTTGTGTGAGCTAAATAGTTTGGCAAGCCCCCGTTCAGCATGTGTGCCATGGGTTACATACCCGTTTTCTGGTGTCTGCCTTCAATGGCCATAAATCCCAAAGCAGGATGAAATATTGTAGGAGCTCACTGGAAGAAATCAATATTATCATAAGGCTACACTGAAGTCATTATTTCCAGTAACTTGGAAAAACAAAAACAAACAAAAAGGAACCCAATGGCCTAAGGTTCCTTGAAGTTAGAGTAAATGATATATTTGTAAAATGAATTGGATCAGGGGTCCCTGGCATTGTGCCATGGCACCCATCAGCCCCTTTCCTGATTCTGACTCCCCCCAAGTGTTTTTAGAAAATAGGTGAGGCCAGGTGGAACTCTTGCCCAGTAGGAAAATTTTTTTTTAGGAAAATAGTTTTTATTGATTGTTCGTTTCAATTTATATTCTGCTGTCCCTACAAGCGGGCTCAGGGTGGATCACAGAACACAATCATATTACATGATTAATGATTTGGAGTTGGGAGTAAGCAGTGAAGTGGCTAAATTGGCAGATGACACAAAATTGGTTCAGGGTGGTGAGAACCAGGGAGGATCGTGAGGCACTCCAGAGGGATCTGTCGAGGATGGGGGAGTGGGCGTCAACGTGGCAACTGGGGTTCAGTGTGGCCAAGTGCAAAGTGATGCACATTGGAGCCAAAAATCCTAACTATACATACAAACTGGTGGGGTCCAAACCGGCAGAGACTGACCAAGAGAGAGATCTTGGAGTCGTAGTAGATAACTCAATGAAAATGTTGAGACTGTGTGCGACTGCAATAAACAAGGCCAACACTATGCTGGGGATTATTAGGAAGGGAATTGAAAACAAATCAGCCAGTATCATAATGTCCCTGTATAAATCAATGGTGCGACCTCATTTGGAATACTGTGTACAGTTCTGGTCACCACACCCCAAAAAGGAACTAATTCATCTATGGAAAGAGCTTATGTGTACCCCAACTGCATATACAAGGAGAGGTTGATACTGATACATGCACATTCTTTCTCTCTGTTTTTCTTATATACACATGGTTTGGGTAAGGTGGCAGCTACAAGTATGGACGGCTTCAAGAGGGAATTAGATAAGCATATGGAGCAGAGGTCCATCAGTGACTATTAGCCACAAGGTATATATAAGAACTCTCAGTCTGGGGCAAGTGATGCTCTGTATTCTTGGTGCTTGGGGGGGGCAACATTGGGAGGGCTTCTTGTGTCCTACTGACCCCACTGGTGGATCTCCTGATGGCACCTGGTATTTTTGGCCACTGCGTAACAGTGTTAGACCGGATCGGCCATTGCCTGATCCAACATTGACTTCTCTTATATTCTTATGTTAAGACATCATAAAAATTACAATACATTATTAAATATTAAATCAATTAAAACAGTATACAATAATATATATTAAAACAGATCACAGTATTTGTATGCATAGATTTCAAGCTGGTGCCATTTTCTTATTCTGGGCCACATAAAGATGGTAAACGTCAGCAGTGAGGAAGCAAGATTTTATTGGATGCCTGCCGCCTTGATGAAAGGCCTGGCAGAACAGCTCCATTTGACAGGCTCTGCAGAATGGTAATAAGTCCCGCAGGGCCCTGATCTTAGATGGGAGCATGTTCTACCAGGCCAGGGCCAGGGCAGAAAAAGCCCTGGCCCTGGTTGAGGCTAAGCGTACATCCCTTGGGCCGGGGACAACCAGCAGGTCTTGATCAGCACATATGGGGAGAGGTGGTCCTTCAGGTATGTCAGTTTAAAGGTCAGCACCAATACCTTGAAATAGATCCAGTACTCAAATTGGTAGCCAGTGCAGTTGGTGTAGCGCCAGCCGAATGTGCACCTGCACAGGCACCGCAGCTGCATTTTGCACTAACTGGAGTTTTCAGATCAGCTGCAAAGGCAAGCCTGCATAAAGCGAGTTAGAGTAATCAAGCCTGGAAGTGACCATTGCATGGGTCACTGTAGCCATATCCTGGAGGAGAGGTAGGGAGCCAGGGGTAGGGAGATAAAAAAAGAATCCTACTACAAAGTATTATATCTAACTTTAAAAACAAATATATAAACAGTACTGGAACAATATTAACTATTTTAACCATGTTAAACATACAACCAGACTTAAACATTTCTACAAATTAGAATAAAGGTTTTTTACAAATTACAATACATTAGTTATAACAATACAACATATAAAACAAATTTCACAATTATAACTATTATGTTACATAAATTTGTAGGTACATTATATAAAGATAGTTTATCAAGTCACTGGAGGATTTGATTCCTGAAACCAAAACCAGCATTTAAACCATTGAGAAGGCTTAATATTCTTCAATTTTTAACCTGTTTCAATTTATTCCTAATATAATACACTGTTCTTAAACTTTCAGCTGCCTGTCTTGATTTTTGTTCCTTATTTCTATTAAGCATCACACATGAAATAAATAATAAATGTATTAATCTCTCGATGGACCAGGATACCTTCCTTTTATTTCCTAGTTTTCTCTTTTGTCCTACTGTTATTTTTCGAGTTCCACTGACTAAAGCTCAGTAGGGTTTTTGACTGACCACAAAAGTGCTGATTGGCTGCTCAGAGTATAATAGTGTTGATTCAGTTGCAGCTACCTCTGTAGTGTTGGTTTTATTCACTCTCACTTCTCTTTTCCAGTGAATATTTTAAATTACCCTGCTTGTTCCTGCAGTTGGGCTTCCCGTGTGTGGTTGGCTCTGTGTTCTGCAGCAGCCATTTAGTAGATGCACCCACCACCCTGTCAGAATGCCCACAGGCTTAAAAAGGTTGGGGACCCCTAATTTGGATGGTGGTGTTTTTTTGTTTTTGTTTTGTTTTTTGTGGCAGAGCCTCTAAACCAACATCCTGTTGGTAAAAGCAAGTAGCTACCTTAATTGGCCTTATCCATCTGCTCAGCCCTCCTAGAGTGGGTGGTAAAAGACCCTGAGATGGTTTTTCATGACTCACAGTCTTAGCCAAGACGGTTGATTTCAGTTTGCTTAGGCTAGAGTGACACTGTAGAGGATTGCACTATCAATATCTAATATTTTTTTACTATTTAAGGCAAGGGTCCCCAAGCCCTGACCCACAGTGCAGTATAGTTGGTGATTGCTTAGATGGCAACAGAGGCTGCTGCCACACGGGACGGCTGAAACGCGGCTAAGCAGAGCCGCACCGAACTTGAGACGCCGGATCCCCTCAGCCACGGCGCATTGCTCCCCGGCACGATCAGATGCCGGGGAGGAAAGTCCGATGGGAGGGGGAGGCTACCGAACTGCGCATGCTCGAGCATGCGCAGTACGGCCTGGGGCCGGGATGCGGCAGCACAAGGACGCGCCGCCCGATCCCATGGCCCGGCTTGCGGCGCTGGAAGGGATACAACCATTTAGTTAGGTGGTTCTTTTTTACAGCGCGGTATCACCGTTTGGGATGGAACAGGGACGGGCAGGCAACGATTCCCAGATGTTGCCGTGGGATCGTGCCCGTTTGCTCCGCCCCCGTTCTGGCCCGCTCCCGGCCCAAAAGGCCTCGTATGGACAGGACCAGAGTAGATGAGCATCAAGTGGGAAATTATTTGTATAGAGTGGCTTCCCATGTAGATTGTAGCCCTTTCTTTCTCTTGATTACAACCCCTATTAGAACATTACACTGGCCATCCCTATTAGAACATTACACTTCAGAATCAGCGTGCTTGTTACACCTGTGTACTGGTGATCAGTAACTAGATTTGCTTGTGAGGCAACTTTTCTTTTTCTCCCCCCACCAGATATTTTTGTTCTTTGTGCGAATGGTGAAAATGGCTATTATAAAAGGCCAGAGGGGACTTTGGTTTAATTGAGGGCCAGTTTAGTGTAGTGGTTAGGAGCATGAACTCTAATCTGGGAGAACCGGGTTTAATTCCCCACTCCTCCACATGCGGCTGCTGGTGAGACCGTGGGTCAGTTACAAGTTCTTTCAGAGCTGTTCTCTGAAGAGCAGTTCTCGAAAGAACTCTCTCAGTCCGACCTACCTCACAGGGTGTCTGTTGTGGGGAGGGGAAGGGAAAGGAGATTGTAAACTGCTCTGAGACTCCTTTGGGTAGGGAAGGGCAGGGTATAAATCCAATCTCTTCTCTTTCTAATTAGTTACTGTGTTTCTGAATAGTTATTGTTTCAGACTCTTGTAACATCTCTGTGCTTCTGTCTTTCTGTTGCTTGTAACTTTTAAATATAAATATGTATCCTATGGTGTACGGCTGTGTCCCTGACCTGGATAGCCCAGGATAGCCCAACCTCATCAGACCTCAGAAGCTAAGCAGGGTTGGCCCTGGCTAGTATTTGGAATACCAGGGTCGTGATGCGGAGGCAGGTGATAGCAAATCACCTGTGACCATCTCTTGCCTTGAAACTGCCATAAGTCAGCTGTGACTTGATGGCAAAAAAATTTAAAAAATGAATGTACACTTAATGCATGTACACTTTGATGAAGCGAGCTCTGACTTGCAGAAGCTGAGGCTGAAATAAATTTTGTCATTTTCGTGGTGCCAGTAGACTTCTGTCTGATCATATAAAAATAGAATCCATGGGAAGATTTGTGTATTGTGGAGTGAACAGCACTTCCTTCTGCCTTTGCTCACTCTACAGTTTGAATGACAGAGGGACATACCAATAAATCAAAAGCTCTTTCCCCGCTCCCTAATGCTTCAGGAAGCCTGCGCACCACTATATTTATTTAACAAACTATTTTAAAGGTCAGAAGACAGGAAATGTTCTTTTAAAGGTGAAAAGTAGTTCTGCACAGATGCGTTGGTGGCATCAGAAAGAACCAACCAATGAATATCATGCTCACCTGTCTTCTGCTGCAGACTTGGAGAGCCCCCCCCCTCGAATTCTTGTCTAGAGAAGAAAGGTAGGTTACAGTTCAGTGCAGAGAGGGTGCATCCAAGGTGGCTTCACCACTCTACAAGTGTTCTGTCTCAACTTTTACAGTAGCAGCGTGATGGAAGTCATGGATACTCATTGCCACAGGCCACTTAGTGAATTATATTGGCTGGGAAAGAGGCCATGAGAAAAACCAGGGCTACAAGAAGGTTGACCTTGAAGCAAAAAAAAAACACACCCCTTCATTAAAAGAGCACAGTTGGGCCGTAGGTTAGTTGGACTAGATTTCATCCACCAGCCATGAGCTCCCTATCACTGCTGAATATGCATGGAAATATATGGGATTTTACATACACAACGTACCTCTAACTTTGGTTTGTTTGCTTCCAGACTGTGGCAAAATATCTGCTGGGATTTCTTGCAGTCGCAGTTCTCATTACCGCCATTGCTGTTCCTGTAGCTTTATTGACAAAGCAAAGTAAGTTCACAGAGCTCATAATCTATTTAATAGACTCTGATTTGATAAAACAGGGCTATCAACAGCTATCCATCAAGAGATGCAAAAGCCTTAATATTAGTTAGGCTGCAGTCACACGGAGCATTAGGTACACTAGAGGGACGGAAGATAGGCGGATTTTCTGGGCACGATCTCACCGCCACATCTGGGAAGCGTCGAGCTCCTGTGGCGAACCCGAGGCTTCCCACCGAAGATGTGTGGTAAAAAACTAGTACCTCGGAGGTACTAGTTTCCGGAAACCGCGGGGCAAGGGCAGGCGTCTGATTGCGTTTCTGGTGGTAGTTCCGGCGCCCGCCCATGTCCCCTTGCAAAAAGGTTTTTTTCTTTCAAAGTCTCCACAGATGCGCACAAGCACCCAAGGGAGCATGCGCACATTTAAGTTTAAAAAAACAACAACCCCGTTTGTTCTTTGCTGCGCCGCAGGACTGTGGAGTGATTGGCACCTCCCCCCTACCATGGGACCTCCACGGGACCTCCATGGGACCTCCATGGTAGGTCTGCTTGCGCAACCGCACGTTATTTAGCCCTGGGGCAAACAGCCACGCTTCCTCCCCACTTTTTCCTGCCTGTGTGCCCACAGCCTTTGTTAGTTAATTGAGGTGGTGGATGCTACATAACGGTATAATCTAGGAAGTTAATGTGCTGCTAAGTGACTTTAGGAAAGGTTTCCTTTAGATGGATAAACTGGACGTGATGATGGTAGGTCTGAATGTTTAAACTCAGCATATAGAAAGAAGAGTAGGGTTGCCAACCTCCAGGTAGTGCCTGGAGATCTCCTGCTATTACAACTGATCTCCAGGTGACAGAGATCAGTTCACCTGAAGAAAACGGCCACTTTGTAAGGTGGACTCTATGGCATCGTACCACACTGAAGTCCCTCCCCTCCCCAAACCCCACCCTCTTCAGGCTCCTCTCCCAAAATCTCCAGGTATTTCTCAACCCGGACCTGGAAGCCCTAAAGAAGAAGGTGCATCCCATTTTTAACAACGAAAAGGGGCATGTGGGTAAAGTGGGCAGCAGCCTTCCTGTTTGCCTGTCCCTCTCCCTAGGTGCTTCTTGTTTTGTCAAGCCGCATTCTGGTCCTAGAGGTGACCTCCACTGGGGGAAAAAGTCCCGTCAGAGATAGAGGATATTAGTGGAAGGCTGGGGGAGGAGGGAAGAGTTCTGCACTTCACACAGCTGTGTGAGGCTGTTTAACTGCTAACAACCAACACCTTCAAACTTCCTCTTTCTGTGAGACTGGGGCACATCTATGTTTATCACCATCCCAACAGATTTGGTTCTAAAATACAATTGTTGTTGTTCAACTGGAGAGAGCAATTAGGGCCAGTTACTCCGAGACCAAAGTTCATTCTGCCTATTGTTCTGTTCATTTGAGTGAAAAAAAGCCTAGTGGCACCCTCCTAAGGCTACCCACAAACAGTGTTCCCTCTAAGCTGAGTTCGTGTGAGCTAGCTCACAGTTTTTTAGCCTCTGACTCACAGATTTTTGTCTCAGCTCAGGAGGGATGGCTCCAAACAAACTAATTTATGGAGTAGCCAAATCACTTGCTCACAACTTTAATGCCAGTAGCTCACAGAGTAGAATTTTTGCTCACAAGACTCCACAGCTTAGAGGGAACATTGCCCACAAACTCATTGGTTTTTTTAAAATAGCATTAACTTTTTCATCACGGCGAAATAACAAATCATTTGTTTGAGTTGCAGTTGATCTTTGCCCCTTGTTTTTTCCTCCCTGGAGTAGGATGGTGATCTGTTCTTTTGGAAACAATACCATAAGCTTTCATTTGTAAAAAAAGACAACATTAAAGTGTATACCGTATAAATTAAAATGTTAGCAAATGGCAGGAATTTGCAAACAACAAACTTGTAAGAACACATAAGGCTTTTATGTACTTCTGGAATTTGTGAGTATGTAGCATCCTAAGCAAACTTATGTTAGGGAACATGACTCTTCTGGAATATGGAAAAACGAATGGAATTTGACCATGGGCTAGATTTGCTTTGTCAGTGCTTTTACCTAAAGAAGATTTCCTGGTTCTGACTGATCGCAGATGAATTTCCACAGTGCTGCACTGTGAGGTTACAGAGTCTCTAGGAATAGCTTTTAGAGGTGTGATACCAGCCACAAGTAGGGGTGTGCATTTAAAAAACGATTAATTTGATATTGGAAATTCAAGAAGGGTGTGATTAACATTTTCTTTAAGTATCAGGAGTACCATTATTGTACTGGAAAGTCATATCAGAAGAGCGGAACAATATCAGTACTTCCCAGACTGAGTGAAAACGACTATCATGCCCTTTTGAGAACTATAAAATGGAATTAAAACCATTTTTGAAGTACCTGCATTGAAGTGCTGCCCCCCACTGAGGCAGCAGGAGAAGTCGGTAGCGAGGGAGGAAGCGCGCTCCAGCTGGTCTATAGTACATTGGCCCAAGGACCACTCTGTCAATGGGTTGTACCACCTGGAATCAGCACTCCTTCTGGCCCCTGGACACGATTTCCAATTCTGATATTTAATGGGAGTGAAATATCAGAACTGGGAATATTGGGAGTGCCTTTCTGCACAATCCAATCTGATACTAGAAATATCAGGTATTTTATTCGGTCAGCAATATCTGATTGCACAAGTTTTATATTGCTTACTTTCTTTTCTGCCCAGTGAAAATCATGGGGTAGAGGAATCTGTACGTAGCTGATCTGGGATGAACAGAGAAGGACTTTTTTTCGTTGCAGACGGTAAAGGAAGATTAGGATATATAAGGGACAATTATATAATGCATCAGAACAGTATTTTTCATTTAGACCAGTCCTATAAGGCTTATGGGATGTGGAATGGTATGGTACAGCTCAGTCTCGTCAGGTCTCGAAAGCTAAGCAGCATCAATGCTTGGATGAGGGGAGGCACCAAGGAAGGCAATGGCAAACCACGTCTGCTTCTCATTTGCCTTGCTGGGGTCACCATAAGTCTGTTGTGACTTGACATCATATACATACATATAAGGCCTGTCAGTATAGTTCGAATTGTTCATGTGACAGGATTACATAAAAGTTTTGCACTCTCTGGCTACCTATAGGTACCAGGGTGCAGTGAATCAAATCTGGTATGCTTATTTTGCATACACAGGGCTTCAGGTATGAGTCCATGCACCTTGGTACCTACATGTGATTCCTGTGGAGTGGTGCTATACCTGAGCTAAAGTCTGTCCTCCTTTTCTAGGTAGCAGATGGCTCAATCAACCTAGAAAAGGAAAAACAGGCTTTAATGGTCCTTTCCTGCGAAGTATGAGGGAAGTCTCTTCCCATGCATCTACTAGCAAAGACTTAAGTGACACATACTATGGTAATTTCTAGATTAGACTGTTCTAACAATCTATTATGTGGGATTTCCTTTGAAAAGTTATTTTTAAATGCAGTGTGTTCAAAATGCAGTGTCCTGGGGTAAGGCACAGTTACCATATTTATACCTATTTTGTATCAACTTCATTGGTAGTTCCAATTCAGAATTTTAGTTTTGTCCTTTAAAGCTCTAAGCAAGCTGAGTCCAAGATGTGTGCAGGACTGTCTTTGGTAATATGAACCTGCCCATGCACTAAGGTTGTCAGATGATGCTCTGCTACGTGTCCCTCTGCTCACGGAAGTGTGATGGAGAAACATGACAGACCCTTCTGTGTGGCAGCGTCAAAACTGTTGAATGCCTGCCTTTGTAAGGCACACCTGGCAACTTCTCTCCTAGATTAAGGAGAAGAGTATAAACATTCCTTTCTTTGACAGGCATTTACATTAAGTTGAATTGTGTTAATGGACTTCTGTTTGGGCTGGACCACTGTGTATTGTTTAGCTGGTTTCTAATATTGTTTTTATATTGTTTTTATTCATGGTTTTATCTAGTTGTATGGTTTTTGTAAACTGTATGGGGGGATATCATGCCAAAAGCAGCATATAAATATTTTAATAAATATGAGTGGGAGACCTTGTGGGGGATGGAAAATGCCATCCCATTTTCTCAGGTCTCTGCTTCTTGTCTTCTAGTCTCTCCACTTCATCAGTGGCCTGCTCCCAGTTGTCAGCCACCCCCCTGCTGAGGTCCCTACCCTCTCCAAACACAAGCCCTCCCCAGGGTCTTCCCCCAGATCTCTAGGGATTGCCCAACCTAGAGTTGGAGACCATAAGGGGGGAGGAGGGCTGGTTTGGTCCCAAGCTCTGTTGAGGAAGGTATGTGTCATGGTCAGTGGTAAAATATCTCCAGTACCTGGCATTATGTTTTATGGCACGCATGGCCTGGCCCAATGAAGTGATATTTATGTCAGATCCAGCTCTCATAACAAATGACTTCAGCAGCTCTGGGTTAGACTGAGAATGTGTGACTGGCTCAAGGTCACCCAGCAAGCTTGCTTGGCAGAGTGGGGATTCAAACCTGGGTCTCCCAGTTCCTAGTCCAACACCCGGTTCCTAGTGCACTGCATATCTTAGAGCTCAAACAGGAGAAAAGATGTTTGCATGCTGAAGAATTTATTGTTTCCTCTGCATGGGCAAGGTTCAGTCGTTGGCATCTGCAGTTTAAAGGGCCAGGCAGTAGGTGATGTGAAAGATGTTTACCTGAGACTCTGGAGAGCAGCTGCCAGCCTGAGTAAATAAGGGTCTGATTCAGTGTAAGGCAGCTCCATGTGTTCAGGTGTGTACTAATAAAGTGGTAGTTTGCCCTTTGTGCTGTTCATTGATACACACACACACACACACACACACACACACACACACACACAGAGTTTGGTCTGCACAAACCAGTACAAAGTATTTATGAAGCTGAAAGCTAGATTCAGTTTTCAGATGAAGAGAGGAAGTTTCCACTTCATTAAGAAAGAAAAATGTTACATATGTTTATACGTAGCAAATTAAAGCGAATGTTTCAAAAACAATTGCTTGATCCTACTTTCAGATGAAGTAGAGCAAAATCTTAAACTATTGTATAATGTGTATAGCACTCAGAAGTATATAGTAGCACCTTAGATTATTACAGAGTGCTACCTTTTTTTGCACCATTACCCTTTTATCTGTGTGGAACCACTGATATTTCTAATAACAACACTCTCTGTGTAAAGAAGTATTTCCTTTTGTCCATCCTGAAAGAAAATTACATCAGTAACAAAACAATGTAAACTCATTCAGTGAGAATGCCATAAACAACCATAAACAGAAAGGAGTTTTGTGGCACTTCAAAGTCAAACAGATTTGTTGCTGTATATGCTGCATCTGATGAAGTGAGCTGTAATGCATGAAATCTTATGGTACAACAAGCTTTTTGATTTTGCTGCAAGACAGACTAGCACAGCTACTGCCTCTAGAAATTCTATTTCATAAACCAGTGGTTTTCATTGTGATAGGAATCCCACTTTTAATCCCCAAGCGGCAGCAGGGATCCACTGAGTATCAAGCACATGACATCAAAATGATGTGACAGGAAGAGAACCCAGAATCTCTGAACTAGCCTGTGCTAAAAAAGGACACTAGCCACTGCTGAGTGACCTCACCTCATCATCCTGCCAGTATGCAAAGAGAGAATGGGCATGGCACCCTTGATCTCTATGCTTGTGCCTTAGTAGCAGATCCTTTTAAAAAAACCAGCCCCAAAATGGCAACAGGAGGAGCTCTGGACCACCTGAGAACTTCTGCCCCTCTGAAGACCACTGTCATAAAACTTCTGCTTTCTGTCCTGCCCATAAGCCAACTGAAACTGAATGGTTTTCACCTGTTTCCTAAACACTTATCAGTACAGGAGTCTTGTGACCCTCCCTCAGGAGCGGGTTTTGTAGCTTTGATGTCACCACTAAAAAAATATGTCTTGTGTTGTAGCCTGTTGTACATTAGGGGGCCATGTGGAAGGCCTGGGTGTAAAAGGGCTGTTACTACACAGTGATATCGCTGCAGTTGCTGGCATTCTGCAGTTCTGGAAGTGTCAACATTCTTTTGTAATTGTTGATGGACATTGACTGGTACTCATACATGCTGGCTGGAAATTCTATTTCTTTAAAAAAAACATCTATTTGGTAAATTTCAAGGCAACTAACAGCAGTTAAACAATTGGCACGAAGGTTTTTCAAGCAATTTACCTTGGTTTTTGAGCACTTATTTCTTACCAAACGCATGACTCTTTAGCACGGTCAAAGTTCTCTCTGATAAAAGAGCTGAATTCTTAAGCTGTATTTAATCAAATATTAGCTTGGTGTTTAGGGAGAGGAAAGGAGTTAATTAAGTTCACATAAATTTATCACATTTTATCTGGAATCTTCTGGGTTGCCAGTATTATCCCTGTATCTAATTCTGAACTGGGCCATAGAGTGTAAATCAAAAACGCCACACAGTGAGGACAGGGATCGTCAGAGGGGATCTTTCTAGACTCTAGGTTTCTAGAGAAATAAGAGGAAAACTCTAGGATTTTAGAAAAATATGAAATGTAAAAAAAGTACATTGAGGGTTAAAAACTGCAAAAATAATAGAGGCTATGTCTTTTTCTTTAAGAAAAGTTCAGAAATGCAACTGGCTGCCTCCTTTGTTGCCTCTTTACTTTGAGTAGATTGATTGACTGCTGTAATTATACCAAATGAAAAGAGAAACAGCAGAATTACCTGCATTTGCTAGCGGCTGATCGGAAGGAGGCAATCATTCAAATGTACAGCAAGCAATATCCTTTGTAGAGCATATCTTGGGCTTAAGAGAAAACATTGTTTAATTGTTTCTTGCAACACACCAGCCATTCTCTCATGGCAGATTAGTGCCTAGGACATAGTTTTGGAATTACTGAACTAGCATGTAAACAAGGAAAAGGCTGAAGGAGAAGACTGTGTTAGGGCTTTGGGTTCAAAGGCTTTGAGGTTAAGGAGGGTGTAATCTGAAAATTCCTTTCTAGCTGGAGAGAATTATTGTTTAGCATGACTGTAGGTCTGACTTTCAGGTCTGCACACGGCCACAAAGACATGTTTGTACGAGTGTGAAAGGCTGAGAAATGCAGCTTGATATTTTTTTATCATATATATAGCTGACAAAACTGCAGGAAAGACTGCATGAGTATTCTAAAACTGAAGCATACTGAAGGCAGTTTAAATTATCTCTAAATTCACTTTGTTTTCAGAGGTATTTTTGGTATTTGCTGTTTTTTAAAAAATGAGGGCACTTGTTGATCCCACACAGCAAAAAGTCCAGTCCTAGACAGAGTTAGTTCAGTCTAAATCCATTGAAATTCATATTGTCTGGAGAAACTCTATATAGGATTGTGTAGGTAAAGTACTACCCTTGTAGTTAGCCTTTACTGTCCGCTGTGTCAGTGGTTCCCTAAAGACTAAAGCAGCTTTTCCAAGACCATGTACCTGAAACTCCAAGGAATGAGTCTGGTACCTTTATGTGCAAAGTTCATGATTGTGCCATATTTCCTCCCTTGCATGAAAAGCTGCTTATACATACCAGTGATTATCTGGCTTTGTAGCTGTCTCTGCTCTAGCAGCCATTTGACAAAGTCATAAGGGCCATGGCAGCAGGTATCTTACCCTGCAAAAAACGACGACAGGGGACCATCTGAAATGCAAGTGCCTTCCAGCAGTGTCTTTTTGACTGTTGTTTATGTATTGAGTAAAGGGTTCCATAGGGAAAATAAAAGTAGCTTTTTGGAATTTTCCTAGCATTTTCTCCCCATGAATCATTCTCATCTCTCCATTGAAAATGCACTCCGGTTGTCAGTTTCTAGCTTGTTCCTAGTATCCTGCTCGGAACTGACTGTAGAAATGTCCCTACTTCCTTATTGTACAAAGAGTTTGTAGAAGTGTGGAAAACCAGAAGTAAATTATAAATGGTGAATAGGTGATGTGCATTCTGCAAGATGAAATATAATAATAAATAGAACAACATGTGTTTTGAGTACTTTGTGTTGTGGAGGGATGGAATGTCATATACAACTTAAAAATGGCCAATTTCCTGCAAAAAAGCAGAGGGAGAAAAGAGAGTGATAAAAAGGGTGAAACAGCCTATCCTTAAGATACACAGAGAAGAAGAAGAAGAAGGAGAAGAAGAAGAAGAAGAAGAGATTGGATTTAAACCCCACCCTTCACTACCCGAAGGAGTCTCAGAGCGGTTTACAATCCCTTTCCCTTCCCCTCCCTACAACAGACACCCTGTGAGGTAGGTGAGGCTGAGAGAGCTCTCTTGAGAATGGCCCTTGTGATAACAGCTCTGAAAGAACTTATGACTGACCCAAGGTCACACCAGCAGCTGCATGTGGAGGCGGGAATCAAACTTGGTTGTCCCAGATTAGAGTCCATGCTGTTAACCAAGAAGAAGAGGAAGAGATTGGATTTATACCCCGCCCTTCGCTAGTGTCTCAAAGCGGCTTACAAACTCCTTTCCCTTCCCCTCCCCACAACAGACACCCTGTGAGGTGGGTGGGGCTGAGAGAACTCGGACACAAACTGCTCTTTTTCAAGGACAGCTGTGCCAGAGCTTGCGACTGACCCAAGGTCACATCAGCAGGTGCAAGTGGAGGAGTGGGGAATTAAACCCGGTTCTCCCAGATTAGAGTTGGCACACTTAACCACTACACCAAACTGGCTTATAGCTCAAAGAGCTAGTGTACCACTTGTCCCGAAATATTTTTTGAAGTAACTTTTTAAAGGCCACAATCCTATGCCCACTTATGTGGGAATAAGTCTTACTGACTTTGGTGGGATTTACTTCTGAACAGAGCTGCCCAGGGTTGCATTGCTGATTGATTACCTTGGAAATAAATATCATAAAAATCACTGTGGCCCTGACATAAATGAGTTATGACAAAACTGCAAAGGTATTACTGTCTAAGAGGAACTGAACTGTGTGTTTATACAGTAGCAATGACTGCAGAAAGTAAATCAGTACTATGAAATGAATTCTTGTTATTTATTCATATTAGTGCTCTTTTTCCACCATAAAACTCAAGGTGGCATATATGAAGTCCCTTGACTGTCTCAACAAACCCGGAGCTTCTTAGCTTTAGCAAGACTGCTGGGTCATGCTTTGGAATTCTGGAGGCGCAATGCACCTGTTGCCAGGAACAACCTTATAGCACAGACAGTCTAAAATATTTTGGTTCCTGAAGAAAAAAATCTAAAAGGCACCCTCCATGATTGTAAAAGTATAATATGCAATTAAATAACTGACCATTTTCTACTTTTCAAATGGTACTCCCAAGTCCATTACCTGTGAGAGACCATCTCAGCCTTCCTTATGGTAGGGGCCATCCCTAAGGATATCCAAAGAGCAGTTGACTACTTACAGTTGTCGGGGTAAGAGTTGTGATGCCTACATAAACACAAATGGAGCTTGCTTGTGCAAGCTTTGCTAAGCAGATAATTCTCCATGTCACCAGAGAGGCTGATATAGGGCTAGCGTAGCATAAGAAGTGTACCTTCTGGTTTGATGGTCTGGGGTCCTGGAATACTAGTAAGACAGTGACACATATCCTACCACTCCACAGAGCAAAACTTGAAGCCTCCTCCAGCCAAAGAGAGCTTTCTTTCAACTGAAGTGGCGCTTCTTCCTTATGCTGGAGGAACTTCCTCCAGGCTGGATACATGCTGCCATCTTCTCACCACTGCAGTAATGGAATATTATCCAGGTCCCAAAGGCAGTGACACAAACTGGGGTATTCAGCTTTCATGGCATCACTGTTTTTAGGCATTTCAAAAGCATTCTGTAGGGTCTTATGCTCCCCACACATGGGCAACAGATAAGATGGAACGTTGCTAGGCAACTATGACAATTTTGCCCTTCATTGCAGGGTTTCCCTTTATCTTGTTCTTTGCTGAGTGGTCCCTTTTTCCTTTTTCTTCTTTGTTTTTCTCTGGCTGTCCCAACCAGTTGTTTGAATGTGTATTGTTAGATGCTGACCTAGCCTAGGGAACTGAGGGGAGAGACTTCTAAAATACGTACAGGTTCTGAGAAGGAGAAAAGAATCTGTTTGTTTCCATGGACCTTCAATACTGACTGTGTATTCTTTAAATCCGTATAGTATGCTAATGACTCAATGGCTATTTCTGTCATGCAGTTCCAGGGGCTATTTATAATAGAAAGGCAGGATAAAAATCTTCTGCTAAATAAAGCAGTTTGTTGCAAGATATTCAGTATGTTCGAAATATATAATTATTCCGCTCCAAAGCCTGGCTTTATTATTTTTAAAAAACCCACATACAATATGCATGAAAGCTCAACAGCAAGACATTTCAAAACCTCAATGTATTTGCTCTTTTACTTTGAAGAATAAAAAGTGGGAAGTGTGTCTGATAAAGGTATGAACATGCGTGTTGTGCTGTACTGTACTTGTTCTTATTCTGAAGTAGAAATAGCCTCTAGTACTTCAAAAGAATCTGTACTTATTAGCCTGCTCATCACATTTTTTGCCTTATCAAGATATGGCAGATGTTTTACTACCCAAGGAACAGAGTGAAAGAGAGGTAAATCTACAAGTGTCCCCCCCCATCTTTAATGAGTACTATGAAAGAAAGAAATGTCTACAAGGAACCATTATTGACATTCCAGGCAAATTTACTGACCCCTAAACATGGAAGTACAAAAATAGCACAAAGTATTATTCAAGCACTTCACTTGCAAACTATATATTTCACCATTAGGATATAAGTTTTATCTGTTTAACCCGGCATTAGCCACTTGTTAGCCGCCCTGAGCCGCTTGGAAGGGCGAGATATAAATTTAAAATAAAATAAAATAAAGTTAGCCTAGATGTCAGGCAGTCTTACCTTTTTTCTTTGTTCTGACAGATAATCCTACATCTGACTCTCGCAAGACATTTACTCTAGAGGATTACTTGGAAGACAGTTTTCAATACAAATCATACAATTTGAAGTGGATTTCAGGTAACTTTCATATATGTCTGGAATGCTTTTGCTGACTTGGCTACTGATCCTTAAAGCTGTTTCACAAAATTAAAAAAAAGGTATTTGCATCTGAGGATGCCTGTCACAGCTCCTGGCAAAACGTCAGGTTCTACAGTGCCAAGACCATGGCCACACAACCCAGAAAATCTACAGCAACTATTTGCAATATATCTGTAAACTTGTGCCTAGGAGTCTTGGCCTGTCTTGGTTCCCAGGTGTTTGTTTCTCATGACTTTACAAATATGCATTATTTCTTCACGTATTACATTTCATAAGGTAAATTACATGTTGTGTGAAGAAGTACTTAAGTCGATTTTATCTTGTTTTACTTGGTTTTATGTATTGGCTCATGGTGCCCTTGCTTGTTAGCCGCCCTGAGCCCATTCATGGGGAGGGCGGGGTAAAAATTTAAATAAATAAAATAAATAAATAAAATAAAGTACTTCCTCTTGTCTGTTCTGAATCTACAGCCCATCAACTTTCTGGCGGGAGGTGTCCCTAAGTTCTAGTATTGTGGAATGGGGAAGGTGAGAAAAAGTTCTCTTGGGCTGTGGCCAGACTGACAGCTTGGAGCGATATGGTGCCGCTTCTAACTGCAGCGCTTTGAAGTACTGCAGGGCATACCAACCAGACAGCACACCCTGCTGCGGCCAGGGCCGGCCCGAGGCGAGGCTGCGCCCTAGGCAAGGCTGCAGGCTGCAGATGCCAACCTCCCGGTGGGGCCTGGAGACCACCCCACCAGGAACCCAGCAGCAGGGAGGCCGGATGCTTGGGCGGCAGCAGCTCCAGCGGCAGGTAAGGAGCGCTGCCAAGAGGGGGTAAAGGGCCACACGGTCCCGGGGCGTGCCAAGGCGGAGGGCTGGCTAGCTCAGGCGCCAGCAGAAAGAAAGCGCCGCGGCATCAAGTTTACGCACGGTGGGGGGGGGAGGATTGTGTGAATCAGACAGACAGACAGCCCTCTACCTCGGTGCACCCCAGGACCACACAGCCCTTTACACCTTCTTGGCAGCACTCCTTACCTGCTGCTGGAGCTGCCACTGCTACCGCCGCCCGAGTGCCCACAGCAGCAGGAGGAGGTAGGTGGGCGAGGGGGTAAAGGGCCATGCGATCCCAGGGCGGAGGGCTGGCTGGCTGCAGCAGCTCCAGCAGCCTTGGCTCCTCCTCTGGATCCCTGCTCTCTGTCCCCCCATCTGTAGAGAAGAGGTGGTTGGTGACGAGAGAGACAGGCCTTTCTCAATGGCACCTCATATTTGGAATTTCCTCCCACTCGATGCTTGTATGTCTTGCCTGTAATTTGACTCTGCTAAAACATTCTTTTAGCTGAAGCATTATTCCCATTCTGTGTAGCTGACTGTTTTTATTGCCTGCCTCTCACTTGAGGGCTGGTTTCTGATTGTTGTTTTAAAACCCATGCAGAAATTACTTTACTGTGATAGGCTGCTGAGCATTGTATTTATCCGCCAGGTGCTGTTTTATGCTTTTGTGGGTGAGCTGCATGTTTTATGGCTAGTTTTTGGTACTTTTATTGTTTATCATTTTATTGTTAAAATGTTTTATTTTGTAAGCCATCTATAACAGATCTCTAATAAGGTAGCTTGTAAATAATTTACTAGATAAATTAATAAGGTAAAGGTAAAGGTTCCCTTGCTCGAAAGCCAGTCGAATCCAACTCTAGGGTTGCGGTGCTCATCTTTGTTTCAAAGCCGAAGAGCCAGCGCTGTCCGAAGACGTTTCCGTGGTCATGTGGCCGGCATGACTAAACACCGAGGCGCATGGAACGCTGTTACCTTCCCACTGAAGTGGTACCTATTTATCTACTTGCAATGTCTTGCTTTCAAACTGCTAGGTTGGCAGGAGCTGGAACTAGAGACGGGAGCTCACCCCGTCTTGCGGCACCCGGGTCTCGAACTGCTGAACTACTGACCTTCCACGGCCTGCAGTTCAGCGTCTTAACCACTTGAGCCACCGCAGCTCCGATCAAATTAATAAGACAGGGCATTATTATTAGCCTCACGTTGGAGCGGTGGGCCAGGGCTAAGAGACCGTGGCTTGATTCAGGAAATCCGGTGAGTTTGTAACAGAGATGAAATTTCAGCCAAGAACCTCTTGGATCAAAGCTTATTCTCTTAGCCCAGTATGCTCTTAGCCATAGACTTTCATGATTTGGAGCCCGAATATCTACTAGATCTGCCTCCACCCATGTGTGCCCTCAAGGCAGTTTCATTCAGCAAACAAGGAATAGCTAGTAGAACAGTAAGAACTGTCACTGCTCAGGCTTTCTTTCTGGCTTCTGTGCTATGCAGTGGGCTTCTCAGAGATGTGAGGAAGGCTCCAATCTTGCACAGGTTCTGATGTTTCAGTGTAGCAGAGCTCTTTCATTGTGCCTTTGATGGCCCATGAGAGAAGATTGTGGCTTGCTTGTTTTTGTTTGTATTTGCTGCCCATGTGATACTGTATTTGTTTCTAAATTTATGTAAACCACTTTAAGTCTTGTTGATCACAATATAACTATTTTACATAAATAGATCAGAAAAATAATTGCAGTAAATGTTTGTGGATTTTTTTCTATGTTATTGAATGGCTTTTGTCTCTTAGGAAACCAATATCTCTACGTAAGGCAGAGCAATGTCTTTCTCGTCAATGTTGATAACGGAAATATCTCTGAAATCCTCACAAATGATACATTAGTAAGTTTCCCCCCCAATAATGCGTGTTTTAGCCCTTTATTGTTGGTTGAACTTTTCCCTCCATTATATGTATTTGTGGTGTTCTTGTTTTTAATGCTCTTTCCCCCTTACATCTACAGGCTACTTACAGTGCTTCTGAAGCAATACTGTCAGCAGATCAAAAATTTGCTCTTCTGCGATATGATTACAAAAAGGTACTGCCTGATCTTCTAGTTTCTCTTCTGGTTTGTATCAATATAAAGGGTTAACATTATCTCTAATATGGAACTTTTGGTCTTTTCATAGATAAGAGTCCAGCAAATGTCTTGGGACAATTTGGGTCTTTGGTCTGTTCCTGTGCTTTGCACTAAGAGGCACCCAAAGGTTCACTTGCTCTTTCCCAATGATGTCATACAGCTAAGGTTGTGATAAGGCTGGCTTCTGGTTGGGCTGCTGGGTTTTTCAGTGTCTGGGCCAGCAGCCAATCCAGACAATATTGAATCTAGTTAAACCTGTATCCTACCACACCTATAATAGGGCAGTGTTGTATTTTATTATCATTGCTTTTTTAAAAGATGTAATATATTATGTCAGTTGATTGTCTGCAGAATTTCAAAGCAATGGTATTCTTAATTAATGGCCAACTGGCAAAAATAAGCTGTGTGGTTAAGGAGTTACTAGTGTTCTGCACCATACAATCCCAACTAAACATATACTTCTCTGACATCTGGCCTTTCATGATTCTGAACCAGCCCTCCCCACTATTCTGAGTAATAATTGTACTCATTAATCATATTGTGCAAATTAAATTATGCAAATTTAGTTGAATATTTTGAACTTCCAGGAAGTTATAAACATTCTTATGTGGTAAATAGGCACACTTGCTATCAATTGTATTTAATTTCCAAGTAGACACAGAACTGACATATGGTGTTTATTTTTGTGGTTTGCCTATAGATGTATAATGGCTAGTGAAGAGGTATAGACTGGGGTTGTAATTCTAAGAATGCTTTCCTGGGAGTATTGTTTCATGGATACAAGGAAGGAAAGCTATCCCAAGTATACTTTTTTGGGAGAAAGTCCCACTGAATGGATTCTAAGTAGATCTGCTTAAGATTGCTCTTGTAGTCATGCAGGGCAAAAGAGCTCCATGTACTGAAACCTAGAGCCCTTCCCAAACTCTAGTATCCTTCCAGATTGCCTGGTTATACATCCTGCAAAATATGGAATCATTGCTCTCCAAAGGTTCTGATTCCGCCTGGATAGGCTGTAGTTTTGCCCCTTGGCAACTGCGTTATGGAATTTCACAGCCCTCTAATTAGTCACCAGGCTCTTCAGCATATACATGGCAGAAGTCTGGAGATATGGGGTCACCAGCATGTTCTATTTCTCCTTTTCAGTTGAGTCAGAAGAGGCAGTAGATATGCTAAATCTATATATCTAATAGCCAGATATCTAAATCCACACATCTGGGGCACATAGGGGGCAAAGAGATTTTCCTGCACACTTGGGGCACTCCCCAGGTGTGCAGAAAAATCTGAAATGTAGAAAAAACTATACGGGGGATACTTAAATCCCCCAAAAGTAAGAGAGCGTTCTCTGCGCACATGCAGAGAACGCACTGAGAACTGTGCCTCCCTGCCATTGGCGGTGGCGGGGGAGAGAAAACTTGGTGGCCTGGCAGCTGGGAGCTGTGTAGGCCTCACCACTGTTGCCGGGGGACAGGGTAGAATGCTTGGTAGGCCTGGTGGCTGGGAGCCATGTAGGCCTCGCCACCAGTGCGGGGGAGAAGACCCTGCCTGCTGGGCTCACCTGCGACCGCTTCCTCCTCCTCCGCGTGCAGCTCCTGCTGCTTCAGCAGGGGAGCCACAGGGAATACTCCCTCCCATGAGTATCGTGGGTCACCGCTTCCTATCCGTGTCTAAATTGAATTAGAGCTTAGAAAAACTGAAGCTGAACCCAGACACAGTGGAAGTGTTGTTAGCAGAATGTCTTTCTGACTTGGATTGTGGCACATTGCCTATTCTAAATGGAATAGGACTCTGTCTGGAGGATCAAGTTCACAGGTTATGGTAGGTTGTTGATCCACATTTATATTTGGATGCTCAACTAGCATTTAACTTTAGCAAGTATGCCAGCTGAACCCTTTATTCGCACTTTGATTACATTGAGGTTAGCTCATTATGACACACTGTATGTGGAACTACCCTTGAAGACCTCATGGCAACTTATTTATTTAGTTATTTATATAGAAAAAAATATGCTACCTCTCCAGGGAACCTCCCTGGTGCAGTTTATAAAATAAAACATAAAAAAATATAAAATATCAAAACTTGTTAATTAAGATTTGGCATTTTTCTTTTAAAAAACGACTTCACCTGTTCCGAAGGGCTGCAGCTACCATATTGATGGACACACCCTGCAGTATGCATATTACATTTAAATTCAAAGATCTTTTCTGGGTTCCAGTATCTTTTTGATCTAATTCAAGATTACGGTTTTGACCTGAAAGTTTTAATGCTTTTTGACCAGGGTATCTGTGAAGGACCATCTGCTCCCATATCGACCTTTCCATTTGCCCAGGTCACTTACAGTTGTCCTTCTTGTCCCTGTTGGCAGAACTCTGGGGGTGTGTGATTTGAGATAAGGTCTTTTCTGTGGTTGTACTGTGATTGCAAAATAGCTTTTCCACTGAGGCTCACACAGATGTGGGGAGGATGTGGGGCAGCAAGGGGTGTGACACTAGTCCCATCCACTCACAGACAGGGACAGAGCTGTTTAATAAAGCCAGACTTTATTAAACAGCATATCATGAAGGGGTCCAATGAAGCAAGTTTCCAACTCTTTCTGTTCAATATGGTACCAATGCCTGTGTGAGATGCTCCCAGAGACGGGGTGAACCTTTCTAGTGCAGCATGTTCTAAGTGAGGTGGACTCCTGGGTAGAAAAGCTGTCTGAGGCAGGACATTCCAGGAGGCAGACTGTAACTGGAGACTGAGCTGAATGTGCAGGGGGGAACGGACAGTAATGGTCATGGGGCTAGGTCTCTGTAACAGGCCATTTCTATTAACTGAGGGGACCCCCACAGCCTCCTATGATTGGGGGGGGGAATCCAGGTTTATTTTAAACTACAAACCTTCCCCTCAATTACCAGGTGTTCTAAAGGCAACGAGTGTATAGGCTTTGGGTTCGCTGCTGTGAGGTAAGTTTTGTGGTGCACAAGTAGAGTTTGGAGGTCACTGAGGCAGGAACTGTATATTAAAGAAAGCCAGTTTAGTGTAATGGTTAAGAGCATGGACTCTAATCTGGGAGAACTGGGTTTGATTCCCTGCTACTTCACATGCAGCTGCTGGTGTGACCTTGGGTCAATCACAAGTTCTCTCAGAGCTTTTCTCTAAAGAGCAGTCTTCAGAAGCGCTCTCTCAGCCCTGCCTACCTCACAGGATGTCCGTTGTGGGGAGGGAAAGGGAAAGGAGATTGCAAGCCACTCTGAGGCTCCCAAGTGAAGGGTGGGGGTATAAATCCAATCTTCTCCTCCTCCTCTTCCTTCTCAACATGAAGATTTACAGATTGGTTTCCAGGAATAGATCAGCAGCACAGGACTCCAGATAGACAAAATCTAGCTGAGGCACATTACTTTAGAGAGTAGTTTCAATTTTCTTTAATACCATAATACAAGCATAAACAGGCTTCTACAGTCTAGCCACTAGGTTGGATCCCAACACACACTCAGGATTCCACTCACACCAGCCTGCCCTTCTTTCCCAAGAGTCAGACTAAATGGCATGAGGTCTGCTCATTGCCAATTGGGTACTCTGTTTTCTGCCAGAAGTAAAGCCAAACCACTTTGCCACATTACCAAGCAGAGCTACCCTTTGGTCTGTCTGCTCTTTTCCTGGGCCAGACCTGAGCACTCACTGCTCTCTCCCTGAGGCAAAACTGAATGGAATTTCTTCTGTGTTTCCCTCCAACATTCCACCTCCTTTCTCAAAGGGGATTGGATGCTGGAGCAGCAATCCCGTAGGCACAAGTGAGTGGCTGTTTTACCCTTCCGGGGCGGGACAGCCTCCTGTCTGTCACAGTCTCCCCATTGAATCACTGCCTGCAGGAAAGTTTTATGTGTGTAGCTTTTAGTGACTAAACAATGCAATTACACCCTTCTAACTCTGCTCAAGATTGATCTGAGCTGGAAAATACCCATTGAATCACTACCTGCAGGAGTAATGAATCACTAATAGTAAGAACCAAAGCAGAAACCATTTGAGTCATGTATGCATGGTTGTAAAGCTGCAGAGCATGTAGATAGGTGCATTTGGAGGGAGGAAAGTTAACCTTCCAGCAGAATGTGCAAGCAGACAAAACAAAATGCTGAATATTGTGCTTTGCTGATATCAATATATCTAATTCTCAGTGTGGGCCATCTGTGGATACGCAAGTCCAGAGACTGGAGCCATGAACAGACAAGATACATCTTGAAAAATCTAAAGATGATGATGATAAGGGGTTAACCTTAAAACTAATAGAAGCTGTACTTGTATCTTTAAGAAATGAATGTCTATGGTGGGAGTTGCTAGGTAACAACAAAACGAGATTCCCCTCCCCACAAGCCCTTGTGGGTTCCCCACTTGTACATTCTTCAAGTAATTTGTTGTGTAGTTTGGAAATCTAGTGCTGCTACAGTTTTTGTGACTTAAGAGCAGTGGTGCAATTTTGTCATAAAATATTTATGGGAAAATATAATGTAGGCTAAATATTCAGTAACCTAGCAGCGTTGTATAGAGCTTAGTTAAATTAAATGCATGGGAAAGGGTAAAATGGTATAGGTTTCACTTTCCATCTGCCTTTTCATGTTCTTTTCCAAGTATAAGCAGTAGAAGCTCTTGCTTCGTTCTGGGGAAGAATGTGGTCAGGAAATGCAGAATACTGGCTTGAAAGAGACATTTGGGATAGGGGAAGAATGAACTTGGCCCAGAAGTAACAGGTCTGAAAATAATCAGTGAATATGCTTAGCCAGTGCTTGACAAGCAGACAGCTGAGTAGCATGAAATAAATAAATAAGGGAAGACTTCTGCCAAAGCCCAGCGGCAGGAAAAGGACTTACTTATAACATAGAAATAGGGTGGCCATGGGGTGTAAAGGGAGGAGAGAACGCAAATTCCAAGGGTCAAGTTTCACTCCTTGAAGATATTCCTTCTTTGCTTTCTGACAGTCATCTCCTACCCATTTGGCCCCTTGGAGCCTGTTTGTCCTTTTGTGTAAGAATGACTTAATCCTAGTTAAGAAAGCCAAAAAGTTTAGGTGGAAACGTTGATTTGATTCATATATTTCACTTAGGGAATTAGTGTTGCTGACCTTTCAGCATGCAGCCATCAAGGTAGCATGCAAAAGATAAGACAACCCCCCCCACACACACACACACAAGATAAAAATGAAGGCATTTAACCATATAGACTAGCAGCTAATAAGGCTAACAGCAGACTTCTATCTGGCCTCCAGTGGCCCTACCAGATTTTGATCAATAGGTAGTAAAAAACCCCTTTGGTGACAGTTTTACTCATTAAGAAAATAAATCTGTGGCTTCAATGCAAGGAGAGCAAGCTATCGCATATCTTGGCCCCAGTCACATGGGAGGTTTTGCCCCACAAGAGGGACGGATCGGGGGTGTAGCAAACGGGCGCGATCACACCGCAACATCTGGGAAGTGGCGCGCACCCATCCCCAGTCCGTCCCTTCAGCCCGAAAACGCGCATTAAAAAAAACCTAGGAAAGAGTACTACCAACTTGAAACACCACAGCAAATGTGGCCGTGGGATCGCCGGCGCGCCCGTCTTCAGCAGCATTCGAGGCTCCCAGCCGAACTGCGCATGCGCACACATGCACAGACGGCTGCCTCGCTCTCCCTTCCATGGCCTCCCCCCCCGGCATCCGAGTAGGGGCTCTGTCTGATCCTGCCGTTGTGCGTATCTTTTGGTGCGGCTCTAAAAAGCTGCACTTTGGCCGTGCCAATTTCCCCCGTGTGACCGGGATGCTAGGTTACTTTCATTGCCATTGTGAATGCAGAGGCATTTGGAGCAGCAGTGAAGCCTTCATATGGGGATATTCTCCATTCTTTCCCATCACACCTGCCACCACCACCCCCATACACACATACTGGTGGTCTTTTTGCCCTTTTTTGCAGTTTTTAGGAGGTGTATAGCAGATTTATCACTTCTAACAATAAAAGCCTAGCATCTCTAAATTTTGTATGTAATTTTCTGGCCCTATCTAAGTTTATACACTCCATTACTAGAAAGGTCTCATTGGAGAGAATTGCAGTGGCCACAGTATGAAAAAGGTTGTGTTGCATTGACAAAATATACTTTCAGCCTCTTGGATCACTGTTTTAAAAACAGCAGAAATCCAAGAAAACAGATAATGGCTATTTCTGGTCTAGCCTATGACCAATTGCCACTGCCTTTGGCTTGTCTTGGTGAAAGGATTCTTTCTGTTAAAAACTTTTCTCTTGCAGGTGTGGCGTCATTCATACAATGCATCATATGTCGTCTATGATTTGGGAACTAGGTTAGTAGCATTGCTGTCTTATCAAAAACAGTATAATGACCATATAAATGATATTATACTGACTTTTTAAATTCCTGTTTTCTTTCCTCCCTAGTGCTACAATAAATGACTCACTTCCTAAGGATATCCAGTTCATATCCTGGTCACCTGTTGGTCACAAACTGGTGAGTGAATGATATGGACCCCAATTCACATGCTACTCAGGTCAATGTCAAAAGGCCCATTGATTTTATATGGCTCTTGATTTCTCTTAGGGGATTGTATATGTTTGTAGTAAGATGTTTTTTAAAGGTGTTTGAGGTCACTGTACATGTTAAAATAATTTTAAGGTACAGATAAATATTATGAGGGAACCTCCATGATAATTTTCACCATTTGTAGTGTAGGTGTACTATAGGCTGAGAATAGGTGGAGTGGCACATTGCATTGTATGTCTGTGATTCTTTTGCCACAGCCACAACAGCTGTGATTTAAATGGGAAAAGATCAATGTGGAAAGGAGCTTTCACTTCATCAACCTTGTGCTGTTTTCCTGCTGCAAATCACTACCTACAACTATTTTTCTCTTTGGTTGCATAGGTCTTCCTCAGCTATGTGTAAAAGCAGACAGGAGTGGCCATTTTTGGTGGGAAAAGAGCCCAAAGAGAAAGAGTTAGATTTTTACTTCTCTTGCAGTGGCCTTCTCTCTTGAAGGCCAGAAACTGAGGGCCATACTAGATATGACAGCATCCATGGATCTGACCAATGGATGCCACTTACCCTTTAAAAGGATTTAACAGTGCTGTGACGGTTTGATCCTGATTAGGCCCACAGTGTGGCAGGCTGAGGCACTTTTGCACATCCCCCCCTTATTCTTTCAAATGCCATTTAGGAAAAAAGGTTTCTGGAAAAAAGGGTTTCTGACCACACACCAGACACCACTTATTCTGTTGGGTAGTAAAAGTCCTGTACTCAGTACCTGCTGGACTCCTTCCACTTAAGCAATCATCAACTCCAACAACATTACCCATCTGTTTGGAAAGGAGGTCCTGGATTCAAACACCCTTGTCTTTTTCGTCTCCAAACAGAGCTGATGGTGTCAATTATACCGTTCAGTGGGCAGGGGGAGAAACTTGTATGTAGTGGCCAGTACACAAAAAATATGTGGGATCCAGACTAACAGTGTAATTGTAAGAGCACTTCCCTGGGAGTAAGTCCCATTGAGTAGACCTGAATAAGATTCTGCATAGACCTGCTTAGGATGGCTGTCTTAAGTATTATTTCTATCTATTGTTTTGCAATCTGAGTTTGTGGTTAGGTTGGGTGTTACAACAGGTTTCATGGCCCTGTTATGGTTTTAAAAGACAAGTTTATTGATTATTTGGAATTGGGAGTAAGCGGTGAGGTGGCTACATGTGCAGATGACACAAAGTTGTTCAGGGTTGTGAGAACCAGGGAGGATTGTGAGGCACTCCAAAGGGATCTGTCAAGGATGGGCGAGTGGGCGTCAAAGTGGCAAATGGGGTTCAATGTGGCCAAGTGCAAAGTGATGCACATTGGAGCCAAAAATCCTAAATATAAATACATATTGATGGGGTCCGAACTGGTAGAGACTGACCAAGCGAGAGATCTTGGAGTCGTAGTAGATAACTCAATGAAAATGTCGAAACAGCGTGCAACTGCAATAAAAAAGGCCAACGGTATGCTGGGGATTATTAGGAAGGGGATTGAAAACAAATCAGCCAGTATCATAATGCCCCTGTATAAATCAATGGTGCGTCCTCTTTTGGAGTACTGTGTACAGTTCTGGTCCCCACACCTCAAAAAGGATATTACAGGATTGGAAAAAGTGCAGAAAAGGGCAACTCGAATGATAAAAGGATTGGAACAATTTCCCTATGAAGAAAGGTTAAAGCGCTTGAGGCTCTTTAACTTGGAGAAATGGTGGGTGAGGGGTGACATGATCGAGGTCTACAAGATTATGCATGAGATAGAGCAGGTAGAGAAAGAAGTACTTTCTCCCTTTCTCACAATACAAGAACTTGTGGGCACTCAATTAAATTGCTGAGCAGTCAGGTTAGAACAGATAAAAGGAAGTACTTCTTCACCCAAAGAGTGATTAACACATGGAATTCACTGCCACAGGAGGTGGCAGCGGCTTCAGGCATGGAAAGCTTCAAGAGGGAATTAGGTAAGCATATGGAGCAGAAGTCCATCAGTGGCTATTAGCCACAAGGTATAGATAGGAACTCTCAGGCTGGGGCAAGGGATGCTCTGTATTCTTGGTGCTTGGGGGGGGGATAACTGGGAGGGCTTCTAGTGTCCTGGCCGCACTGATGGACCACCTGATGGCACCTGGTATTTTTGGCCACTGTGTGACAGAGTTTGGACTAAATGGGCCATTGGCCTGATCCAGCATTGGCTTCTCTTATGTTCTTAGGATTCCGAGTAGATCTGCTTAGGATTGCATTGTAAATTTTCCAATGGCAGAACTGCTTCCCCCTCCCACTGCAGCTCACCACAAAATGTTGCTTCCAGGGGATAGGGGACTGATATGAAGGGGGTCTGCAGCTGGAAGGGGGATATCAGTGGAAGTTGCCACTTCATTCTAGATCCATCCCAGTCTGTGGTTTGTGTTCAGAATTTTGGTTAATACAATGTAAAGAGTTGTACAGGTGTCATGATCTGATGGTTATTATTTGATTTTTTTTAATGGCAGGCCTATGTTTTGAACAACGATCTTTATGTCAAAGAAACACCAGCTACACCCAGTGTACGGATAACCATGAATGGGAAAGAAAACACAATTTTTAATGGATTAGCAGACTGGGTTTATGAAGGTACTTGGTCAAACAGTAATTAACCATATTGTGTGTGCTCAAAGTGCTGTCAAATCACAGCCCATTTATGGTATCTCATGCAGGTACCAACCAAGACTGATCCTGTTTCACTTCCAAGATCTGGTGAGATCAGGCTAGCCTTGGTCCACCCAGGCCAGAGCAATTAACCCTATTTCCACTTAATATAGAACCTAGAAATTCTCTGTAATCTTATGGGCAATATGATTTACTTCCACATGATAACTGAAATCCAGTGGCTCTGACATATCTCTGTATTCTTGGTGCTTGGGGGGGGGATAACTGGGAGGGCTTCTAGTGTCCTGGCCGCACTGATGGACCACCTGATGGCACCTGGTATTTTTGGCCACTGTGTGACAGAGTTTGGACTAAATGGGCCATTGGCCTGATCCAGCATTGGCTTCTCTTATGTTCTTAGGATTCCGAGTAGATCTGCTTAGGATTGCATTGTAAATTTTCCAATGGCAGAACTGCTTCCCCCTCCCACTGCAGCTTACCACAAAATGTTGCTTCCAGGGGATAGGGGACTGATATGAAGGGGGTCTGCAGCTGGAAGGGGGATATCAGTGGAAGTTGCCACTTCATTCTAGATCCATCCCAGTCTGTGGTTTGTGTTCAGAATTTTGGTTAATACAATGTAAAGAGTTGTACAGGTGTCATGATCTGATGGTTATTATTTGATTTTTTTAATGGCAGGCCTATGTTTTGAACAACGATCTTTATGTCAAAGAAACACCAGCTACACCCAGTGTACGGATAACCATGAATGGGAAAGAAAACACAATTTTTAATGGATTAGCAGACTGGGTTTATGAAGGTACTTGGTCAAACAGTAATTAACCATATTGTGTGTGCTCAAAGTGCTGTCAAATCACAGCCCATTTATGGTATCTCATGCAGGTACCAACCAAGACTGATCCTGTTTCACTTCCAAGATCTGGTGAGATCAGGCTAGCCTTGGTCCACCCAGGCCAGAGCAATTAACCCTATTTCCACTTAATATAGAACCTAGAAATTCTCTGTAATCTTATGGGCAATATGATTTACTTCCACATGATAACTGAAATCCAGTGGCTCTGACATATTCACAGTGGCCTGGGTCGCACAGACAGGAAAATGAAGTGGTACTATGTTGGTAGAATGCTAATGTGGGTAGAATGGATGCACTGCTTGAGACCGCAAGGAGGCATATTCCAGTTTGGAATGTTCCTTTGCATAAAAACCCTCCAAACTAGTGCAAGAGGGAAGGATCTCTTTGCTTGCTGTGCCAGATTTCTGTTTGCAAGGAGTTTTTAACATATGCAAGAATCCCAAATCTAGATCTTCCATGGCCTCCACCTATGGACTGAAGTGGAACTGCATGTCCCAGCATTTGAGGTCTGTGCTTCACAGCATTTCAGGTCTGTGTTGTGAACCAGGCCCAGGTTCCATGCATATAGGAATTCCTTGCTTCTGTAAAAAGGGAAGTGATCCATGCATGATTGAAAATGTGGGCTAAATACAGATCTTGTCTTTTAACATTGAGATATTGAGAAACTTCTCATGTACAAGGTTTTGAGAGGTACTCAGAATGTTCAGGTTGTGAAAATACAAGAAGAAAAGAAGAAACCACTTCAGATGATGATCATCTTTGTGATCATCTGTGTAAACTGTGGTTGTACAAATAATGTTCTTATTTGGGCGTGTTCATTTGGAGGGCATAAAGTGTTCCATGGAAATCTAGTGGGGCCATTTGTCTCTACTGGCAAATTTTTATCTCCAGTGCTGGGTATAATTCTTCAGCACAAATCTAAATATCTCAAAACAAAACTAAATATGACACCATACTCAAGTGTTTAAATTGGGTTTTCCTCAATCCCACATAGAGTGAAGGGTGGGAAGACTGATCTAAAAAGCAGTGCAGGGGCTGCGAATTGGCAGGAAATGGTAAATTCTCTCCTACCTACAGCTTACCTACCAACAGCCTGCCCTTTAATATTAATCTTCTCAGCAGGGCTGTGATACTGGAAGGTGGCTGAGAGATAAGTTTTGGGCAAAAGGAGTTGCAGGGAAGTAAGCATCGGACTGGGATTGGGAGAGAAGGGTTCACTACCCATCATCCGCCACCCTTTTGCTCCTTGACTCTGGTTGCTGCTGCTGTGGATCTTGGGATTCAGTGAATAAGTCTAATATAATATAAATCTTTGGGCTTTTGGAAAGAGAGTGGCTTCGGTCTTGCAAGATGAAACCCCTAGAGGTGCGTGTATGCAACATGATGCTGTGGGGAAACGGGGGAAAAACAACTCCACTTCCCAAAAGCATTGAGCTCAGTACAATTTTAAAAAATTGTAAAAGCTTTAGTGACCCCGGGGAAGGGGAATGGCCATTTCCAGGGGATCGGGGCAGGGAAACTGGAGGGAAACCTGCCATGTGGGAGCCTTGTTGCTGCTGTGCTTATCTGAAGCCATAAAATCCTGTCCCTGTGTGGAAGACACCTCTGGCTGCTGCGGAAGCTTTTCCCCCACTGCGGCGCTCACTTCCTATGCTGCTAGCATTTCCGTGGTTTTCGAGGAGTCTTTACACATGCCGAAGTGCTAGCTGCAGAGTTAGCAAGTGCTGCAGTGAAGGCAAGCCTCTTCAGTGGCCAGAGAGAAGCACAAGGGGAGCAACGTCATATGGACCCAAGCCAGTATATTTGGCTCAAGTACAGGTTTCTTCTTCCCATTAGACTTTGTCTTATTAGGAAGGGATGCATTTGGACAAAGCAACAATTAATTGTTATAGTTCCTATATGACTGCTTGAATTGTTGGAGATGAATGCTTGACACATCAGAGAACTAGAATTTGTGGTTGTAATCAAAGCCAGCTTTTTGAAGTACAGCATTGCCATAGAAAGGCAGTCCTGGGAGATTTCACGTTGACTGATTTACTCCCTAAAACAGGACAAGTAATCCAAATGGTAGTAGCTGAACTTTCATCTAAAATTTCGTATAAATTATTAAGAACAATGTTTCAGATGCAGACGCCAACGTAGCAACTATTGCTTCAAAAGAACACATTTGCATCTCTTTCAGAGGAAATGTTTGGCACCCATGCTGCTCTGTGGTGGTCTCCAAATGGCAGCTTTTTAGCATATGCAGAGATTAACGATACTGACGTCCCTGTGATTGAGTATTCGTTTTATGCAGAAGACACGCTGCAGTACCCAAAGACCATAAGAATACCATATCCTAAGGTCTGTGTTATTTATTAAACATAGTTGCTGAGCAGTTTGGTTTAGAGAATAGTCACATTTAAATCAGTTGCTGCTAACGAAAATATTGTCTGTCTCTCCTCAACAGCTTGCTGTGATTATTGTGACTTAAGTCAATAGCATCTGGCAACATTCAAGTATTCTATTATCTCTAGGGAAACAGAAAATAAGTGCCATTTAAGGCTTTGGAATCTTTCCCTCAAAGGTTTTGTCTGAAATGGTTTGCAGCTAGGGAAGAAATGGAGGGTGGGGGGGATTACCTTGCAAAGGCAAAGCTTGATTGGCAAAGGGAAAATTGTATCCTGGAAGTCTTGTTGGTGTCTAAGGTGCTATTGAACTCAAACTTAGCTCTTCATTGGCTTGGGGTTCGTCAATTTAGAGAAATGCATCCGTTTGATCATTGGAAAGAAGGAAAGTTTTTCTCCCCTATAGAGGTTCTAGGATATCCACCATTCTTATTGAAGAGTGAAGAGGTGTCTAACTGTGTTTATTTTATTGCTAGAATTTGAAAACTGTTGAGAGAGAAAGAGAGAGATATGAGGTCAGAGATAGGTAGGCAGTCTCCAAAATGGCTGCTGAACAGCAGTGAGCCAAATAATCTTTCCCAGCACGCAGAGCCAGTTCTCAGCCCAGCCATCCAAGAACAGCACCGGAGAAGCTGGTGGCCAGCAATGTGGAGAAGGCGATAGACATGGCTTATGCTTGCATTTGTCTCCTGAATCCATACAGCTTCCAGCTGGGTCTGAGGTGAACCTCTGAGGCTCTGGCAACACCACTGGATCTGGACATCCTCCCAGTGTTTCTGGCTAAGCTCAGCTCTTGCACCCCCTTGGCATTTACTTTGCCAGCACATCCACGTCTTCAAAGGTAGATGCTGTATTATTTTTCAGCATGTGGGAACAAAAGGTTGCCCAGCACTGGATTAGTTGTTACTTCTTTTATTGGGAAATATCAGGCAGTATGCATTGATGCACTGAAGAAATATATATATCCCTAGAGTTGGATTCGACTGGCTTTCGAGTAAGGGAAACCTTTACCGTTACCTTTTTTATATCTATAAAAGGTAACGGTAAAGGTTTCCCTTGCTCGAAAGCCAGTCGAATCCAACTCTAGGGATGCGGTGCTCATCTCTGTTTCCAAGCCGAAGAGCCAGCGCTGTCCAGAGACATTTCCGTGGTCATGTGGTCAGCATGACTAGATGCCAAGGTGCATGGAATGCTGTTACCTTCCCACTGAAGCAGTACCTATTTATCTACTTGCAATTTCTTGCTTTCGAATTACTAGGTTGGCAGGAGCTGGGACCAGAGACAGGGGCTCACTCTGTCTTGCGGCACTCGGGTCTCAAACTGCTGAACTACCGACCTTCCGGTCTGCAGTTCAGTGTCTTAACCACTTGAGCCACCGCCCACACACACCACTTTTCAATATCCTGTTTTCAAAGCAGAAGAGTTTGTAATTTTAAACAGACTAGGGGACCAACCCTAACCTGGTCTGCTTGGAAGTAAATCCCTTTGAGTTCAGTACAACTTACTCTTAGTTAAGTGTCATAGATATAGGGTTGGATTCGTACTAAATTTACTGCTCATTGCAAAGCCCTTCTGTCAGTGGAAGATAATGTTCCTGCCTCGCCCCCTTCTCTCCCACAGTCCACTGATCTCCACGAAATACTCAGGGATAACAAGAGAGGCAAATCCATGGTCTGCCGCAAGAAGGGGAAATTGGAGGAAGTTACCCCACACCTTCTATTAGCAGGAATTTTGTATTTAGCCCTTAGTATGTTTCAGAGGATAGCCATGTTGCTTTTTCAATAGAAGAAGAGAAGAGATTGGATTTATACCCTGCCCTTCACTACCCGAAGGATTCTCAGAGTGGCTTACAATCTCCTTTCTGTTCCCCTCCCCACAACAGACACCCTGTGAGGTAGGTGGGCTGAGAGAGTTCTTTTGAGAACTGCTTGTAAGAGAATGACTCTGAGAAAACTTGTGGCTGACCCAAGGTCACACCAGCAGCTGCATGTGGAGAAGTGGGGAATCAAACCCGGTTCTCCCAGATTAGAGTCCGTGCTCCTAACCACTACACCAAACAATTAGATTCATGTCCTGTAGAACCTTAGAGACCAACAAGACTTATCAAGGTATAAGGTTTCAAGAGTCAAAGCTCCCTTGGGAGCGTTGACTCTCCAGACTTTATACCCCGACACTCTTGTTGATCTCTAAGGTGCTACTGGACTCGAATCTAACCCATAGTAAGGTTTTTCTGGTGGGTGAACCTGGATTTATGCCGTATTGCCCTGCTAATTATTCAGAATGGTAAAGATGAAAATACTCAATGTAACTGAAAGATCTTCCTTGGCCTTGGACGATTCAGCAGAATTGGCTGTTTTGAATATGCCCACTTTGATTGTTTTCTTTTTGTTTGTTTCTGCACTGTGAGTTATTTGTGAACCGTAGGTTTAGCTTTTTAACATGGGCTTTTTCGAGACGAGGAGGAGCCAGGCTCAGCTCTTGCAAACAAGAAGAGCCAATGGAGTATTTTATGAGATGTGCCGCGTAGAACAAAGTTGCAATAGTACTGAAGTAATCGCCCCAGGATATTATTTTAATTAATTTGGATCTGTAGTTTGCATTCTTTGAGCATGTCAGCACAAGTGACCATCTGTTCTAGAACATGTACCTACTCTTACAAGGCTCTTATCCTGGATTCTCTGCTTTTCTGTTGCTTTGTGTGCCTGTATCTGTACAGATTAAATCTTAAAAGCTTGAAAGGTTTTTAGAAAATGTAAGTATGCTGTAACACTTTGAACTGTAACACTATGAAGTGAAAAGGACTGTTTTACTACCTTGTATTAGCACTGCTTTTCAGGTGTTACACTGCATGAACATTTTATTATATACATGTTATCTTTATGAACAAAAATGTAATGTACAAAGGAGCCCTGATTTGCTTGCTATAATTGTATTTATTTACTTACTTTGTTGGTAGTCCACCTTTCTCCCTAAGACTCAAGAGCCTTGTGCAGGTGACCCATTCATGCATTGAATCATTGCGCAGGGAGGGAGAGTGGCAGTGAATGGACTGGCCCTACCCCCTGTCTTCACATAATCACTGGGTTATCTGTGTGGTGTGAAGATGTGAAGGAAGTGCCCATACATATGCCCCCCCCTTTACCAGTAATGTTCAGAAAAAAATGTAGCTTTGTGGTAAGCAGAACTTCTTCATTCACATGGGCATATTCTCCTTCTCCCACCAAAGGGAGGAAGAAAGGACAGAAGAGCAATGCAACAGAGCTGTCCCTTGGCTTTCCCCTCGTTACAGCTGCCTGGCATTTCTTTTCTGCACTGGCTCTTTCCATTGACCAAATTACTGTGTTGAAAGAAGTACTGCAGTTTCAAATGGTTTTTTCCTCTTTTGGAAGCCATTCCCAGAAATTATTTTTCTGCAGATCTCCATTGCTTGACACAAGTGCTCGAATGGATTGTCTTCTCCCATAGAAATTGCTGTATTTGTTTATGAACAAAACTAAATGTGCAGTGCTGATTCTTTATACAACTGTTACCTCAAGGCCTGCATGCTTTTCCCCCAATTAAGTCTTCTATTAATGAAAAATTATTTTTCAGTCTTACGTTTTGCTTTCAGTTTTGAACAACTCTTATTTTGAAAGTTGTTGTGCTTTAATGAGATTCGCAGTTCTGCATAGCCTTCACCATGCTATGAAATCATTTGATTTTTCTCTAGGCAGGTGCTATAAATCCAACTATAAGACTATTTGTAGTGAATACTGAATCTCTTTCCAACATCAGTTCCATTGAAATTTCTGCACCGTCTAACATACTTTCAGGGTAAGTACAAATATTTTTGTTCTGAGAATGCTGCAGGTAATTTATTGAAGAATTGTGTAACTTTTCTTGGGAAGATAGGACCTAGTTCTAAAAAAGGATGCCTTTCTGAATAAATACTTTTTTTCCTGATAGAGGTTAGTTTATTGATATGTTAGGGTGGCAGGGTATTAACTTTGCATGCAGAAAGTTCCACATTCAATCCCTGGCATCTTCAGTTAAGGATCAGGTAGCAGGTGATGTGTAAGACCCTGGAGACTTACTGCAGTTGGAGTTTGCCATACTTACCTTGATGGACCAATTGTCTGATTCAGTATAACTCAATTTCATGAGTGCCTCAAACTCCTTTCAAAATGTGTAAAGCTGGAATTACACTCCATACTTGCATTACAGAAAGTTACAAGCACTCTGTGAACCAATATATTTCTTATGATGATGACATGATTTTGTCTCAAAAGATTTCCAGTACCGATTCCCTATAATTTGAATTTCAGTCTATTGAATTTAAAATTCTCTGTGACTGCATTCAGGTATCATTATCAAGCTGATACTGATAAGCCTGGATAGGCATGATTTCCCCCCACCAAGCTTGTACGTGTTCCTAATTGTTTGTTTCTCATGTGGAGCGGAATGCAGGAATCCTTGTTTAAAATTAAATACATTCCAGACAACATCGCTACATTTAAACATGGAAGAAGGAAAGCATAGCATTTTGAGCATGCTGCTGTGTAAACATCTGATAACAAGTCAAGAATTGAGGTCTGTGGAGATGGGTTGCTCTGAAAAGGAAGACCCCCCCCCACCTCATGCTGCAGTCTGGGAGGCAAGGCAAAGCAGCCCTTATATTAAATGAAACTACTCATTTGACCAAATGGCCTTGAGCAGTATCATACTAATAAAGTTAAAAACAATTCTAATGACCCAAAGTGGCCTTGTGTTCAATATTTGCTAGGAGCATTCTCAGCTTCTCCCCAGTAGGTATATTTACCACCCCTCTGAAGAAGCAGCAAGATCAATAATTCTTTTGTATCCAAATAAAACACACATTCCAAAAGACAATGCTCCAATATATTGATTCACCCCAGTTGATACAAACGTAATCTATTCAAGAAAGGAAACTTCTTATAGAGACCAGTTATTACCTGAGAAGGTATCACGATTAATCTAGTTGACATAAATGCTCTTCTGTATTATGGGATGTTTAAATATTTTAAACATTCAGGAAAGGCCCAAGGATATGACAAACCTAGATAAAGAGGGGTATAGACTCTTCATGCTCTATCAAAATCCAGTTCATACAAGTGGCTCAAAATCAACATTTGAGCAGCTTCTGTCCCTGATGACTTCAGGTCCTCAATCTGAAGTCCCCAGAAAGGGAGCTTATATTCAATCATATCCAAGGACTCACATAAGAACCCTCCCTCAGCAAGGAAAGATAACCAGTCTTATCAAAGACAAAGGCCACCTTCAACCACATGTGAAATGCAGAAGCCCAGTCTTAACGCTTCCAAAGAGTGAACTCCCAGTTCTAACCAGAGCGTAATTCCTGCTACACAGCCTGAAATCCCATCAATTTTAAATAGAAATTTTATTAAGATACAATCTAGTGATTCTTGACAGGCTTGTATCCATACTGTATAGGATCTGCATTACTTCTTTAGAGTTGAATACCACAGGTGCTGCAAGAAAATATTGCCCACCCTTGCTAAAAAGGAATCAAACCACAGCCTTAGTGGATATCCAAGCCTCTCTTTTTTGGTACATTTTCAACATGAACCTTCCATGACAGATTTGATTGGAAATAAACACCCAAACAAGAAAACTAATTTACTTGCTCCAAAACTTGTTCTCCAATTTTCCAATTCTCCAACCGATATGTGACCATCTAGGACTCCAATAAAAATCTGTAACTTGTTACTCTGTGAAGCACATATGGTGTCAGCATTATCAGAAGACCAAATAATATATAGCAGGCATTCCAGTTGCTATGATAGGTTGACTGTTCAGTGGAGTATAAATTGTAACCCTCTTTTTTTAATTTCTAGGGATCACTACCTCAGTGTTGTAACTTGGGTGACTGATGAGAGAATCTGTCTACAGTGGCTAAAAAGGATACAGAATTTTTCAGTTCTTACTATCTGTGACTACTCTAGAGAGAATGGAATGTGGCAGTGTCCACGAGTAAGTATTAAAGGGGACCTCAACTTGGGAATTAATTGGTAGAAACCTGTTATAACAGTGACAATCTTTTGTTTTCCTCTTCCAGGAAAAAGAGCATGTAGAAGAGAGTACAACTGGTTGGATTGGCAGAGTAAGTACTAAACATCATGTTGCTCTGTAGTCTTGTGTTACATTGACCAAAAGACTCTTCCTCCACTGCAAAGCACCTCAAATAGCAGTTAAAGACGAAAGGAGAAGTAGATACTTGTTCCTTCCTTTGCCTTTGACTCTCCAGGAATTATGAGAGGGTATTCACAGTAGAACATGAGGTCTTGCCATTCAGTGAAATTGTGAAAACAACCCCAATGGTGCCTGAACACACACAGGAGAGTTTGAGATGGTTAGGATGCCATTTCTGTTTTCTTAGCAGCCTCGCTCGATAGTGAGACAACTGCCTCAAGTTATATTGCTTGGCCTAGGCCATCTCGGATTGCAGCAGTGGCAAACTGTTCAGTGTCCCTATGCTATGGCAAGGGGCACACTCTGTGCCATCTAATGAGATTGCTAAAGCAGCTGAAATGGAGCCATACTCTTGTGAGAGGTGAAAGTCTGCTGATCCCTACCACCACCACATGTACAGTCATGACCACTATGTTGGGGTGGGGGATTCTGCAATACGGGGATTTACAGAGAAAAGGTTTCTCCACGAATGTAGAGCCCTCTCACTTTTGTGCCTGGCCCCCAAACTGAATATTTCTGGTCATGTTATGGGTTTCTTTCAATGGACTTCATTGGGAGTCAATGTATGGGTCAGCTGAACTTGCTTATATCAATGATTTTTTGTAAAAAGCATTTCCTGAGAAGGAGAATGCTAATATCTTTCTTTACTAACCTGGCTCTTGGCAGAACTTAAAGCTGGCTATCAACTAGGAAAAAAGTCTTCAGATGGCTTTGTGTCAATTAGCTTGAGTGAGATTTTGGTAGATTATTGCGTGCTCCCACCATCATGTTCTTGTATCGTCATGTTTGTTACCATGCTGAACATCTTAGATTTAATGACCATTTTCTGTCCCTTACTTTGCCCAGGATGGGAGCTGGATATTGTTCCTTTGTTGGGCCAGTTTTCTCCCTTTCTACAGCCATTTTGTTTTTGAAGAAGGCTCAGATCTTATGAACATAATTAATTGTGAAGCAGGCGTGTAGATATTCTACTTGCCTTTATTTTATTTATCACATTCCAGTGTTACTTTAAGGAACCAAGGAAAGTACATATGAATATCTTGTTTTTTCCTCATAGCAACTCTGTAAAGTAGGTTAGTTTGAGGGACCTGCTGAAAGACAGGCAGCTTTATGGCTGACTGGACATTTGAATGGATTTCTCACATATGACACTGTAGGCTTTCCATGGCACTGCTGTTCTTTGCATACTTCTAAAGAGCAAAAACGTGTGGACATTTTTGACACCTTGATATCTATCCCACAGATATGCTGATATAACTTTTGGTTTTTTAGTTTTGCAGTTTAAAATATATGTGTGTGTGTGTATCTCCATCCAAAGCAAAATAACATGTTTTCATACCCTGCTGCTACATAAATGGGGGCTTATCTCATCCCACTTAGAGCCATTAAACCCTTTTCCTGAAGGTCCCTGGTCACTTTGTCAGGTGTGATGGTAGGCAAAGCTGTAGTGACAAGCCTGTTCATAAGAGTCAAGTGAAGACAAACTTGTGACAACATTGTGACAATCCTGTTGTTCAAATAAGAGAGAAAGCAACTGCCAAAGATGTGGTCCCAAGTGCCCAGTTAATCTCTACGGGAGGGTGAGACAGTGAAGCTGCTGAATGTGCTACCTTCTTCACACCTTCAGTGTCCTAAAAAAAAAAAAATTAAAAGTACTTTCAAGGAACAAAGTGAAGAGTGAAACAGCAGGGACTACAGATCTCTCTTACAAAGATGGCAGACAATCCCACCTGCTGTCAAACTTGATGAGAAATGGAAGACCTTTACTGCTAACACATTTTGCTTCTACAGCATGAAAGTCACAGTAAGCAATGTGCTGAGCAGGCTGTGAACAATTATGTAAAAAAGGAAAACAGGGGGAAATAATAAGAGTGGTGTATTGTGGACTCGTAACGAAGGAAGATATTTCTTTGATTTACGAGTAGTGGTCTTTTTTGCCCTTGCATTAGAAATGAGTGGGATTTTTCTGTTGAAACTATCCAATATAGCAGAATTATTGCTAAGGAATCTTCACAGCAGAAAAAGATTTTATTTTATGTGTTGCAGAATGCATTAACTAGCAGGACCTTTAAATATGTAATTCTAGAGGCCATACAATTGAGCAGTTGATAACAAATGACCATATAGTTCAACGATGACTTGCCAAGGCAAGACTATCCAGTCACAAGCTCAGCCCTTTTCCAGTTCAGCCTATTCACTCTAGCTTTTCATAAGCAGATAGATGTACTGTGTTTAGCCTCATTACAAAGTGACTGAAAGTCTGCCACTAGGCATTTGAGAGCAAAAAGTCAGATGGCGGATGTCAGGTAAGGTTGCTAATTGGCTTAATACTTAGTCCTGCATACATAAAGAGCCTTTCCCCACGTGGAATATATGAACACTGTTTTGTGTTCTGTTCATTCTTTTAAAAAGTATGTGATGCCTCATGAGGAATCATACCAGATTTTTCCACAGAAGTCTAGTGGTGCAGCATTTTCTTGCCGTGTATGAGTTAAGTGCTGTCAAGTTGCAGCTGATTTATGGTAACCCTGTAGGGCTTTCAAGGCAAATGAGAAGCAGAAGTGGTTTGCCCTTCCCTTCCTCTGCAGAGTCTTCCTTGGTGGTCTCCCATCCAAGTACCGACTTTGCATTGCTTCTGAGATCTGATGAGATCAGGCTATACTATACCATTCCACATCCCCGTTTCCTTGATACAAGGTTATAAAACTATAAGTTAAATACTCAGGATGTTGCTAAAGTTTACAGTCGGCATCATACCTATGTAACTAAATATTTGATTTTTTTTTACAGTTTCAGCCTTCTGAACCTTACTTTGCATTTGACAACACCAGCTTTTACAAAATTTTAAGTGATGAAGAAGGTTATAAGCACATCCATTATATCAACAGCACAGGAGTAAGTAACGAGTATGTGAATACAACATGGTATCCAAAGATGTGAGCAGCGACTCACAAAACCTCCTACTCTGCCACAAATTTTGTTAGTCTTTAAGGTGCTGCTGGACTCTTGCTCTTTTCTGTTGCTACAGGCAGACTAACACACAGTAATCTAACAACATGGTGGAGGATTGTTCTTCTGTCATGGAATTTATATAGTCACCTATCTACCCTTATTTGTTTTTATAGACAAAGAAAAGTATTACAAGCGGAAAATGGGAGGTAATCAGCATAGCTGCTGTAACTAATGATTTTCTGTGAGTATTTCTTAAATAATTAAATTTTAGATCACAGTTCATTGGGCTTAGGGTTGCTGAACTCAAGATGGCGCCTGGACCGCTCAGAATTACAATTGATATCTAGGCTACAGAGATCAGTTTCCCTAGAGGAGGCGACACTATCGATTCCCCTAGAGGAAGTGACAACCCCACCTACCTCACAGGGTGTCTAGGGATGCCAGCCTCCAGGTGGGACCTGGGGATATCCTGGAATTACAGATCATCTCCATACTACAGACATCAGTTCCCCCAGAGAAAATGGATGTTTTGGAGTGTGGACTCTATGGTGTTGTACCCCAACTGAGGTCCCTGCCCTCCACAGGCACCACTCCCAAATCTCCAGGAGTTTCCCAACCTGGATCTGGCAACCCTACCCCCTGTCCCCTGCCAGTGGCCAGGGGAGACCTGGCAACTGTAAGGGTGTCTGTTGTGGGAGGAGGAAGAGAAGGAGATTGAAAGCCGCTCCGAGACTCAGGCTGTGGTCACACACACGAAATAATCCACTTTCAATTCACTTTCAGTGCACTTTCCAACTGGACTTTAGTGTATGAATTGGCAAAATCCAGTTGGAAAGTGCATTGAAAGTGGATCATTTAGTGTGCGTGACCACAGCCTCAGAGTGAAGGGTAGGGTATAGATCTTCCACTTCCTTTTCCTCTTCTCTCTATGGCATCACATCCCTACTGAGCTCATCTGCCTTCCCAGGCATCACCCACAAATCTTCAGGAATTTCCCAGCTGGAGTCGGCTTAGGGGAGAAGGAGTAGAAACACAGCCACTGAGAAGCAGAAACTGCCTTATCTTCTGCAGCCCTCTAGGTTTAAAATTGCTAAATGCTCATATGATTTGTGTGACTGTAGAAGATTGCCTTATCTTCTGCAGCCCTCTAGGAAAAAGGATTTGCTCATATGATTTGTGTGACTGTAGAAGACCAAATGAGTGGTTTATGCTACAGTGATAAACTGTGAATGGATGAAAAGGTAACGCACGAGACAGCTGCCAGTGAGTATGGGACTTTTGTGCAATCCCCATTCTTTCGCCAGTCCTGTTAATCCTGTCTCTTCCATCTGGCCTAGCAGGGACCGGTATTGAAACTGACAGCTGCCGTGTCTTTGATAGGACAAATCAGTGCATTTCCCAAAAGAAAACCCCTCTGGCCTCTGTACAACTAAAACTAATGACATTTAAGTCTGATTGATATCCGTTTGACAAAATTAATTGCTACTTAACTTGAGTTCTTTGATTTGAGCTGAGATCTTTGAAAAGTGGTTTATAAACAGAGGATTGCAGATTTTGAGCTGACCAGAGACTGAACCTAAACTATGCTCAATAAGTATTGCACTCAGAACATGGATCACTGAATGATTTAAGTCAGCTCAGTGATGACTTCGTCTCTTCACCATAGTTATGAGATTGCAGGTGACCCACGGGCTAGCAGGCTCTCTCCTCTCCCATGCAGATTTCACCTCCCTCTGCTTTTAAGCGCTAACCATGGTAGGACTATCCTAACCATGGTGAATAATAATCTTCTGGTATACTAAGAAAGCAATCCTAAAGAGGTCTACTCAGAATCCTACTACTTACTCCCAGGAAAATATCCTTAGGCTTGCACTGTAAGCCTTTTTAAATTTACATTTGCTTCTGTCGCTATGTTATTGTTAATGGTATAATATTAGTGCCAGCTTGTTTTGTAGCCTTTTTCTTATTTTTTAAATTGTGTATTTGGACATTCTGGCTTGGCTCGATCTGAACATCTCCACTGATGGGTGGGACATGACTTGTCTGCCTCCCTCTTTTTGCTGCAACCACAGATGTGCCCCAAAATACTGCTTCTGGGAGACAGGGGACAGGGACCCCCAGGTACAAAGTGAAGGAAGAATTAGAAGTCACAGGAGGGGGGGAAATCAGCAAAAATCAGTAGGATCCAATCCTATATATTTTGTAGATCACCTTGGACGATCTGTGTTGGAAAGGTAACTATGAAGTTGTATGAATAATTTATTTGCTTACTTTGCAGATATTTCATCAGTAATCAGTTTGAAGGCAAGCCAGGTGGAAGAAATCTTTATAAGTAAGATGCTTTTTATTCATGCTTGGGCTTTGCCCAGTATCCTCATGATAATAAAAAGAGAGAAAATATGGCCAGTTAAAAATAGTGGGTTTTAGCCCTAAACCAAAATGATTCTTTTCCCTTAAGATTTTTACAAAAGCCTTCTGAAGTACACAGTAATGTTTTGAATTATTACTCCATGTGCTTTACAGAGAAAAACAAAGCGCAGTCCTAGGAGCTGCACGAAGCTGCCTTATCTGAGCCAGACCATTGGTCTGTCAATGTCAGTCTTGTCTGTTCTCACTGCCAACATATCTCTTGGGTCTCCAGTTGAGATCTTTCAATTCACCTGCCATCTGTCCTTTTAACTGGAGAGGCTGGGGATTGAACATGGAACTTACTGCATACACAGCAGATTCTCTACCACTGAGCCATGGCCCTTCACAGCAAACATGTGACGGGTACCAGACTGCCTCTGAGAACTGGGTTTGGCATGACCATACAGTTTACCTTTGTGGTAGTTGAATAAGATTCCTCTTGTGTGTATGTGTAAAGTGCCATCAAGTCACAGATGACTTATAGCGATCCCAACAAGGGGCTTTCAAGCCAAATGAGAAGCAGAAATGGTTTGCCACAGCCTTCCTCTGCAGAGTCTTTCTTGGTGGTCTCCCTTCCAAGTACTGACCCTGTTTAGCTTCCAAGTTCTGATTAGATCAGGCTATTCCATGCTCCATTCTTTCCCCAGGATTCCTCTTATTTATTTATTTTCGTATTTATTTTTCGTATTTGTATCCAGTGTTCCCTCTAAGCTGAGTTAGTTTGAGCTAGCTCACAGTTTTTTTAGCCTCTGGCCCACACATTTTTGTCTTAGCTCAGGAAGGATGGCTCCAAAGCAAACTTATTTATGCAGTAGCCAAACTGCTTGCTCACAGCTTTAATGCCAGTAGCTCACAAAGCAGAATTTTTGCTCACAAGACTCCACAGCTTAGATGGAGCATTGATATTGTATCCCGCCCATCCTGAAAAAGGGCTCAGGGCGGGTCACATCATCTTTCAACAATACAATAAGTTTAAAAGCACAATATAAACATTTAAAATCAGTAGTTATAGCCACTGGTGAAAGTTCTGACCCATTAGTACAGATGGATATGGCCGGTTGCTGATAGATGGATGCAGGGGTCATTTCGTAGAAAAAGAGCTAGGGGGACTCATTAGCATAACTCATTAGCATATGCCACACCCCCTGACATCACTGGAAGTGTGTCCTCCCCACAGCCGGCGGCGACCTCCAGCGGGCACCAGCAGGGAGCTCCAGGCCCCGCCCTCCCACACCTCACCCGGGGGGATGGCGTCCCCCCGCGTCCCCCCCCAAATGACCCCTGGATGGATGGATGGCAATGTGTGTTGCATGGCAGGAAATGTGCAGATGCTTAATAGTGTTTTTTTACTGGGAAATTACATGTTTATGGTTGTCATAGCTAAACAGGGTCGGCCTTGGTTAGTAGTTGGATGGGAGACCAGGGTTGCTATGCAGAGAAAGGCAGTGGAAAACCACCTCTGCTCATCTGTTGCCTTGAGAACCCCATGACTTGTTGCCATGCGGGTTGCAACTTGATGGCACTTTATGGTTATTATTGTTGTTTTATTGTTACTGTTGTTACTATGGTTGCTGCATGTTTTTCTATATGTGAGAGAAGTGAGTAATCCCGGACAGATATATCTGTGAGGGTGCAATAGGTAAACTAGACAGCTGTGTCCAAGAATGAGCCCCTATGGGTATATGACTTTAAAAAGCCATATATGCAAAGATGTGTGTGAAATCCGAAATAAAAGGGAGGTTGAACTAGAGTTCTGTAATGAGTTATCATGTTGAAGGAGTGATGTGGATAACTTTTCCGATGTACATATGGCAACACAAAAAGGAATTACAAATGAAGTGGAGGATAGTTTTAACATTCAAACTGTTCCTCGTAAATCATCTATGTTAAGCCGAAAACCACATAGCTAAACGTGAAAGAACAGTATGCAAAATGGAAATGGAAGATGACTTCACTTAAGCATGCTGAGAAGGGTTTGGGGATTATAACTGAATTTATAACTTAAATGAGTAATAGAATGCTGCCCCAGTTAATCCGTGTGGAATGCCGTGTCCAGCAGAGCAAAACCCCCAATGTGATTATGATTTCAGGAAGTGGAACCTTTCTGACAGGAAGGAACATTAATTCCATTAAATTGTGTTTGGACTCTTGACAAAAATATGATTGAATTTTCTGAAACTTTTCTTTCATCTTTCAAATTATTCTCTTTTAATCTAGAGTGGACTTTGGAACTGGCTCGACAAAATGCATCACTTGTAATCTATACGAAGAAAGATGTCAGTATTATTCTGCCTCCTTCAGCACAGACGCAAGATATTATAAACTGAATTGCCATGGTGAGTACAAACAAAGCTAATAGAAATATGATTCAGTATTTCATGCCTGACTAATCCAGACATCTCCTACTGGTTACCTACCAGAGATCCCACTTGGATTCCCTTATGAGCCTGAAGAGAGCTCTGTGGTTTGGGCATGCATCCTCTTGGTCTCCTGAATGGTCCCAGGCTTATAATGCAATTCTAAGCCAAATTTGCCCTGACCTGGATTTCCCAAACTAACCTGATGTCAAAAGCCAAGCAGGGTTGGCCCTGGTTAGTACTTGGGTAGGAGACCACCAAGGAAGTCCAGGGTTGTTACACAGAGGCAGGCAGTGGCAAACCAACCTTGAATGTCCCCTGCCTCGAAAACCCTACAGATTTGTCATAAGTCAACTGCTACTTGAAGGCACTTTCCACCACCAAGCCAAATTATACCACTGAAGTCAGCAGAGTTACACTCTCATTTGGACTGTATTGCCAGGTTGTAAGTTTTTGTTCACGTCAAGATCCCCTCATGAAGAATGTGCTTTATATTTCTCACGGGGTATTTGATATTTTGAAGATTATGTCAAATATTATTAAAATTATGAAAGTAACAGTAATGCTATTTTAAATAATAGGGTTATAATGCACTGATTTGAATACAGTTAAGGCAAAACCAATTGCCTTAAATACACTTTAAACACTGCATTGAATTGTGGCCTGTATCTCAAAGGTCTGTGCATGCTTGAGGTTTGCTATGTCTTATATTTTATGGTGATGTTCAAATCATGCAAGTTGTTTTATTAAAAATTAGTTTTTAAAAGCATCTGTATTTGTTACACTCTGTACACAACAGGTCCCGGCCTGCCCTATTTCATCTTGCAGAACAGCAGTACAGATAAGGGTAGGTTTGGTTTATTAATAACCTGTTTTCAGAAGTGCACCATGTGTCTGTATGTGCTATCTTAGTAGAACAATTCAGAGCACTATCCTTTGCAGATGTACTCCAGGCTAAGTCTGCTGATTTCTGTTAGACTAGAGCAACTCTGCATAGGATTGCATGGTTAGAGATGTGAATCTGATCTGTAAACCTGATTTATCAGTATAGCTCAGTGGAAAGTAAGCAGTGGCTGCCTTTATCACATTTTTATCCTGCCGTTCTTGCAGGAACATAGTTTTCCCCACCCCTGGTTAACCTCACATCAACCCTGTGAGGTAGGTTACGCTGAGAGGACAGAGACTCATAGTCACAAAATCCCCCAATGAAATGAGTGGAGATTTGAACCTTGGTCTCGCCAGTCCTAACCTGACCCGCTAACCACTACACCACAAAGACTCTAGAGTCTCTAGTTAGATTGGCTGGACACCACAGAGGAAGGACTCTCTTATGGTCCTGGGAAAGGAAACCAGAGTAGTGGTAGCACCACCACTTTTGTGGGACATGTGAGAAACGATGATGCTAAAAAGGACAGAGTTCATCATACCTGTTATTTCCAAAGATACCAAAATTCTGAAGGCAAAGACCTGGGAGAAGAGCATGTGAAGCAAACCTGACAAGCTGGGACTGTTGCCAATGGGACTCCTATTTCTGAATGGCCATGTAGATTATAAATGCTGTAGGATTGTGAAAAAAAACCTTCCTGCTGCTGTTATGAAGAGGACAGTATTGGGAAAAGGATATTCAGATTTTTGTTTCTGTTTATTTATTTACATTATTTATAGCCCATCTTTCTCACTTGGACTTAAGGTGGACTACACAGAGTGAGTCTACAGTCAACAAGATGGGACATTCAATAAACAATGAAATGGGATCTGGGCTATAGAACCAACCAGGAGTCTAAAAAATAGAACTGAAGCAAAGCATAAGTGTTAACAGATATGAAACGATGCAAAATAACACAATAGGATTCAACCCACAGCAAACTATACAGACACCACAGTCCCCAATAATTTTATCCAAGTAACTTTGTGAAGCCTTTTGTACAGTGCTACCCTGGTTCCTGCATAGAAAAGCCCTCTTGAATAATTCAGTTTTGCATAGTTTGCAGAAAGCCAGAAGAGTGGGAGCCCTCCCTGACCTCCTCAGGCCGGCCATTCCACAAGGTGGGGAGGGCGCAGTGGAGAAGACCTGTTTCTGTTACTGTTCCTGTGTCTCTTTCTCCTCCGTGAACTTCCTGTCCTTCTGTTGATAATACATTTGAGCTCAGTCTTCTATATGCATACTTAGAAGGAAATCCCACTGAATTACACCGGATGCACTCCCAAGTAAACATTTCAACCCTAGTGAAAAGGGTCTTCTTGTTGGCATATTTTGTTTTCTTGAACAATGCTGGGGTTGGCACAAAAAATCTCTGGATAACTTTATGAACCCTTGGGGAAGGCAGTTTATGAATACTTGCTGCGGTGAATAACATGAGTGCATAGTAACAGTCATAGAGATGTAGAAACTGTCTTTCAGACTGAGTTAAAGCAAATGCATTACATAACTCAAAACTGGGAATTAGCATTCATTCAAACAAACAAGCAGTTAAAATGAAATAACTCCTTTATATATTTTTAAGATTGCTGAATTATGCCCATACAAGTGAAGAAAAGTGTTGGTTAAAGGCTCTGAAATGAAATGTGGAAAAGGTTTCTAGTGGCTCAAGTAAAATATTAGTGGACCTTTTCTCATATGCGTATTTAAGTCTATGCACGCAGGAAATTTCCTGTTATTAAATATATAGTTTAAATGATATATTATTATTATTTACATAATATTGCATCATGAAATAATGTTACTATGGGTACCACTTTAACAGCATGCTACAACTTTTGCTTGTGTGTCTGACCTTTTTAAATGGTATTTTCCAGGGTTCCAAGGCACTCTAGCTATTAACAAGCTCAACTCTCATATATATTTTTTTCCAGCTATTTCAATATTGGAAGACAATCAGGACCTTGATAATACGTTGAAGAATATCCAGATGCCCTCCAAAACAGTCAGGAGCATTAGACTGCATGGCGAGAGTACGTTTACAAATAAATTGTAACTTCATAACAATCCAATTTTAAACCTATCATTTCTAGGAAATAGGTATGTGTTGTGGAGTCCTAATTTGGAAATGCATTTATCAGTCACTGATTTAAACAGACTGGGATCAATGGGAAGCTTATGCTGGAATAAAATATAGTTAGTCTTTGTGGTGCCCCAAGACACTTATGTAGTTATTTGTACTTCTCTTTCTTCTTTCTGTGTTTTTGGGCTGTTAATTTGTACACACATGCTCCTTCTTTATCCTGTGTGTGTGCGTGCGCGCGCGTCTTTGAGCTTCTTTCTTATTCTCTGCAGTAATATTTTTACTTGGGCAAAGGATGTGATTTTGCAGCACAGTTTGAATTATAAATGTCGTTTTCTGCTTATCACTTGCATATTCATCTTTTCTGTAATCCTTTTTTTCTTGCTGCTTTACCTGTCCAGGGTAGGAGCTCATAGGTAAGACAAATTCCTTTGTTTTGCTGAACAGGGCTATATGTTTTAAGTTTAGAATATGTTTTGATGCCGGTTAACAACCTAATACTAAAACTGTGATTATCTGCAGAGCAGGGATCCTATTCAGAAAGGGGATATTACTGTTCTCCATGTTTCAAACCCCTTATTACTGTGATTAATTATTAATACTGACTATGAACTAGATGCCATTCCTTTTGTTTAAAAGAAAAGGATGGTGGCTTGACCAGTGTGGATTACATTGCTACAAGTATTATGAGGCATAGTATTCCATGTACTGTTTAAACACAGAGAGGTTCCCCCCTCCCAGTTCTGCAATGACCATATCGAACATCTGCATTGTTAAGAATGTTGCCCCTCCTGAAATGGTCCCTGTAATAGAAACAAGCATATGAGACACACTCGTTTTAACTAAAATGTAACAGGTTTGTTCTCATGTTTATTTAATTTATTTATCAGATTTATAACCCGCCCTCCCAGCCAAGGCTGGTTTCATTTTCAGATTAGCAAGACAATAATTTTATTTGTTTTTTTACCTTGCACTGTACCTTTCATCACACAAAGCCACTTCAAATTTTTGGTACTTGTGTTCTACTTGTTTGCACATGATACCTATCTACAACACCTGTTGATAACTCATCGTTTTCATTTTATTCAGTAGTTTACAAGCCATTTTTTTCCTGAAGTACTAAAATCTTGTCCTGCACAGATTGAAAATGCCCTAAAATGCATTGTAATCATGTTTGATTTATTAGGGTGGGAAAATACAGAGTGAGGGTGGTCAGCCTACTGCCCAAAGCCATCTGAAGAATTAAAATCTAGCTTCCTTGCACAAGCAGATACTAGCCAACCATAAAGTTACTGGCACCCAACATAATGCCTTTGCCTGGACAGCACAGGCTAACCCATTTTTGTCAGATTTATGGAAGCTAAGCAGGGTTGGCTGTTGTTAGTACTTAGATGGGCGACCACCAGGGAAGTCCAGAGTTGCTACCCAGCAGCAGGCAGTGGCAAACCTCCTCTGATCATCTCTTGCCTTGAAAACCTCCGTGGGGTTCCCATAAGTCGGCTGTGACTTGAAGGTTCTTCCCGCCACCACCACTCTACATAATTACTAAAAAGATGGTAAGACTAGTTGGATTAGATTTTTAAAAAGTTAACAGCTGCTGAAACTTCCAGCATTTTTTCTTTTAAAATAAGGTGTGTAAAGGGCTTGGTTCTGGTTTGGGCCATGAGAAACCGGGTTTTAAGCCTTTCCCCCAGTGTTGTTTTCTCAGCTCCTGTCCTTAAGCCCTTCAATATAGGCTGCAGTCCTAAGAACACTTTTCCAGGGAGAAGCCCATTGAATTAAATGGGACTTGCTTCTGTGTAGACCTGTCGAGTATATTGTATAGGGGTTCCCGGTTATATTTCTGTATTTTAATTTCAGACAATTTGTTTGTGGACATTTTCAGTTAAAAGAAAACTGATAACTAGTGACCAGACTTCTGCTCTGTTGGATTTGAAGATTTTTTTTATACAAAATCCCCTTGAAGCTGGGTGTTCCTAAATGTAATAATTTAGCAGGGGTGTCCATCAAGCTGAGATTTTAACTGATTCCAAACAGAGTTTACTCCTCAATGAGGGCATCTTTCAGCTGTTAATTATTTGTTTTTATCAGTGATCACTTTTCCTTATTCTTCCTTCCAGCATTCTGGTACCAGATGATCTTACCTCCTCATTTTGATGAATCAAAGCAATATCCTCTACTCATTGATGTGTAAGTCTGAGAAAATGTTACCATTTTCTTCCCAAGGTTTTTGATTGCATTAGTGAATTTGGACAAACAGAAACACCCCTTTTTTGAACAGCTTGTTTCATAATACTGGCTTTAAAGAAATCTGAGTTCCAAAGTTTTATTTGATTATTTTTTTTCATTCAATATCTGCTTATGCTCTATTGCATAATACAAGAAATATTGCCATTAAACATTGGTGATGTTCCACTCATTAGAAGAAACAGAAACAACCCCCAAGAATGCTTCTCAATTTACCCTTGGCATCCAGATTATGTGGGTGGATGGAAGAATGAAGACTGTACTCTTAGCTGATTTGAGAGATCACAATGATTCAAGCAGAACAGTTCTAACTTTAAAGACTTTACATTTTGGCTGCTGACTAGCATTTTTATGCCTATTTCTTTCTTTTATGAAGAATGGGAGAAGGCAGAAAAGAAACAGTTGCTGAGTAACAGTGAAATAGGCAAATATTCCTGAAGAGATGGAAAAATACATTGAGTTAATTTATCTTATATCTAATAGAGATGGGGGGCCCTTCAATGTAGGTTAAAATTTTTGCAGGTGCCCAAGGACTAGGTTATATTTTTCAGGAAACCTAAGGTAATTCCTATGCTTGCATATCAGTTGTTGTTGTTCAGTCGCACATTCGAGTCCATCTTTCTGCGACCCCATGGACCACATCATGCCAGGCCCTCCTGTCTTCCACCGTTCTCCAAAGTTTGCTTAGTTTCATGTTTGTTGCATCGATAACACTGTCTAACCATCTCATCCTTTGCCGTTCCCTTCTTCTTTTACTTTCAATCTTTCCCAGCATCAGGGTCTTCTCATTTGGTGGTGCACATTAGTATTGAGTTAAAAAAACAACAACAGCCCGATAAACCAAGAGCAACAAATGATATTTGCAGCCTGCATCTCTGGCCAACATCTTGGGTTTTCTAGCAACCCATCCCTGCACATCCTCATGAATCCCCCTTTTGTTTTGTTTATATATGCTACAGGAAAGAATTAGTATAGGTTGCTAATTAAGGTACTAGCTCAACCTTGTAAATCCCAAGGTAGGTCTTTTTCTCTAGGAAACAATGTGTTGCAGGAGAAATCGCACATCTATTCTTAAAGCCCCAGTGGCAGAGACTCACAAGCTTAGAGTTGCTCAGTCACCTGTGCTTAGTTCTCATTTATGCTGAAAATGCCCTGGTTGTACCACTTCAGAATGCAGTAGGGATTCACATGACTGAGTGACCCTCCATAAATAAAATCTCCATGATAAAAACTGGAAGTTGAGAAAAAGGGTTTTAGCTAAGCTTCTGTTTCCTTTGTGTGGAGGGTTTTTCTAATATGGAAAATTATGTGAGGTCTTACCTGCCATCTAAAATGGTTCAACCCAGGCACAGGTTCTCTGTGAGGAGGCCTAATCTCTGTGAGTTCCCTGTTAGGACTAGGTCTAGTCATTTGCACTTCTAATAACAGTACGAAGCACCATACAAAGACTATTTGACTAGGTTCAGAACAATTGATTTTGAGATTTTAATTTGCTTCCTCTTTCTCTTGGGAGGAGTCTACATATTGGTTCCATTCAATCCTCCCTCTAAGCTGTGGAGCACTGTGAGCAAAAATTCTACTTTGTGAGCTACTGGCATTAAAGTTGTGAGCGAGTGATTTGGCTACTGCATAAATTAGTTTGCTCTAGAGGCATCCTTCCCATGCTAAGACAAAAATGTGTGAGCCGGAGGCTAAAATGTGAGCTAGCTCACACCAACTCAGCTTAGAGGGAACACTGGTTCCATTATAGTTACCAACCGTGGATTGGCTGCTGTGTGCATGAACTTCTGTGACTTGTTTTGATGTTAAAGACTGCTATTCTGCTTAGCATAAAGGCTAAAGGCCAAAGTTGTTTCATCTATGAAATTTAAATAGCCTTTGATCCTCTGTCATGCCAATTAACATAAGAACATAAGTGAAGCCAATGTTGGATCAGGCCAATGGCCCATCCAGTCCAACATTCTGTCACACAGTGGCCAAAAATACCAGGTGCCATCAGGAGGTCCAGCAGTGGGGCCAGGACACTAGAAACCCTCCCACTGTTATCCTCCCCCCAAGCATCAAGAATACAGAGCATCACTTGCCCCAGACTGAGAGATCCTATCTATATCTTGTGTCTAATAGCCTCTGATGGACCTCTGCTCCATATGTTTATCCAATTCCCTCTTGAAGCCATCCATGCTTGCAGCTGCCACCACTACCTGTGGCAGCGAATTCCATGTGTTAATCACTCTTTGGGTGAAGAAGTACTTCCTTCTATCTGTTCTAAGCCAACTGCTCAGCAATTTCATTGAGTGCCCACGAGTTCGTGTATTGTGAGAAGGGAGAAAGTACTTCTTTCTCTACCTGCTCTATCCCATGCATTATCTTGTAGACCTCAATCATGTCACCCCTCAGCCATCGTTTCTCCAAGCTAAAGGGCCCCAAGCGCTTTAACCTTTCTTCATAGGGAAAGTGTTCCAACCCTTTTATCATTCTAGTTGCCCTTTTCTGCACTTTTTCCAGTGCTATATCCTTTTTGAGGTGTTGTGACCAGAATTGCACACAGTATTCCAAATGAGGTTGCACCATCGATTTATACAGGGGCATTATGATACTGGCTGATTTGTTTTCAGTTCTCTTTCTAATTTTTTTTTTTTGCAGTCACACACTGTTCCGACATTTTCAGTGAGTTATCTACTATGGCTCCAAGATCTCTCTCTTGGTTAGTCTCTGCCAGTTTGGACCACATCAATGTGTATTTATAGTTAGGATTTTTGGCCACAATGCGCATCACTTTTCACTTGGCCACAATGAACCCCATTTGCCACGTTGACACCCACTCACCAATCCTTTACAGATCCCTTTGGAGTGCCTCCCAATCCTCCCTGGTTTTCACCACCCTGAACAACTTCGTGTCATCCACAAATTTAGCCACTTCACTGCTTACTCCCAACTCCAAATAATTAATAAACAAGTTAAAAAGCATCGGATCCAGTACTGATCCCTATGGTACCCCACTGCTTACCACCCTCTGCTGTGAAAATTGCCCACTCTCTGTTTCCTATTAATTAGCCAGTTTTTGATCCACAAGAGGACTTGTCATTACGAGCCTTTGATGGTGAACTTTATCAAAAGCTTTCTGGAAGTCAAGGTAAACAACATCTATTGGATCCCCCTTGTCCACATGTTTGTTCATCCCCTCAAAGAACACTAACAGGTTAGTGAGACAAGATCTTCCCTTACAGAACTCATGCTGAGTCTGCCTCAATAGTTTTTGTTCATCTATGTGCCTACTAATTCTCTCCTTAATAACAGTTGCTACCAACTTACCCGGTATTGATGTCAGACTGATTGGCCTGTAATTTCCTCTGAACACATAGGTTAACATCAGCTTATGATTTGTATATAGGATTGCCAGGTCCATCAGAAATGCCGGTGGGGGGATATTCCAGGAGCCAGAAGTGATGTCGCACAATGTGCCTATGTCGCCCGGAAGTGATGTAGGCATGCCAGTGACTTTGTGGGTGATGCTCTGGTTTGGGGCCTCAAACCATAGTGCCCAAAAACCAGAGTGTCCCACCCCCAATGTCACTGATGTGCCTTCTGGGTGATGTAGGTTCATTGTGTTTATTTCCGGCAATGTCGCTGTTTTTTGGGGGGGATTTCCTCCCACCAGCCAGCTGGCTGGCAGCAGGCAGGAGCCCACAAAACTGGGGGATCCCCAGCCCCCAGCTGGGGAATGGTAACCCTATTTGTATAGAAGAAAATATGGAAGAGAGGCATACGTTTGGTTGAATGATCACATAGAACAATATAGATTTTTGTAACATGTACACTAGAAAGCCCTTGCCTTTTATACAAAACTTCCGTGAAGATTGTATTTGTGGGGGAGGGGGTGCGGAGGAGAGAGCTTGCCTTTGTCAGCCATATAAAATCATCTGGTAACATAGAGAAATGGCTTCCAGTAAGTTCTCAGATGTGTCTTTCCTAGAAGGTGTTGATTTCCCCTTACATTTACTGGGTGTCAGTCAGAAACAAGGGCACACAGGAGGTGCTCATTAGCTTGAAGGGCAAAAAGTCAGGGTTCTACTGAAAACAGCTGCTTTGTTAATTCTCTTGAGATGCGGTTCAGGGCCTATTAAAATCAGTTGAAATGCTCCCACTGACATTTATATGCTCTCTGGATTAAGCCCACAATAACCAACTGATATTTACTATAAAATAAATGAACATGGACTAGGACACTGTACTATATGTTTTGCACAATTAGTAAAAACCTATTGTCCTCCTCCTGAACCTGCAAAGGCAATTCAGAAACACTGACAAAGGAGGTACATTCATTGAGCTCTGAACATATGCTCTTTGTTTCATTCTTCTCTCACACTACTATGCACATATTAATGTATTTGCATTAATTACCTTGCTTCTTCTAATTGCTATTACAGAAAGTTGCTGTTCATGATAAATAAAAAGCAAATATTCTATATTTACTGAAAATTGGCTCTCTGGGGAATACATTATGTGTTAGTTGCAACTGTTTAGGCTTTCTGTGATCCTATTAATTTGTATTTTTTAAGCTTTAGTGGTGTTACATAATTATCACTTGAATTATTAATTATTTGCCTACTTAACATTTCAATGAGCATTAATGAACCAACCTTTTCTTTATTAAATTCCAGACAAGGAAAGTGATTCTTGCTATTTCTTCTTCTGATCTTTGGTAGAGTCACTTGGAGGGCAGCCTGTGGAAAAGTTGAGAGTGGCTGTGGTTTTTTTTTAAAGACAATCGTATTTCAATGACACGAATTTAAGATAGTGTATAAAAACAAATTCAGAACTACCTAGTACTAGCAAGGGTGAATGCTTTCCTGGAGATCAGAGTGCCTCTTTGAATTTCCAATGACACCCACCATCCTTGAGAACTGCCATTTTGGTGATTGCTGAAAGCCTTTTCGCTCTTTCATGGTAACAAAGATCGTTGGGAGGTGACTTTCTTGACTGGTCCTGTGGCATAGGTCTCACCTGAAATCTAAGAAATTGGCCCTTCCGGATATCTAGAACAATTATCTGACACTGTACCTATCACTGTGGACAGCTAGGTTAAATTTATATCCCCCACTCCAAATGAAAACGGTTAACAGTTTTACATCAGGGCTGAGAATGAATCATTACTTGTTCAGCAATTGATGGATTTATTTATTTATTTAATTGCATTATTTACAGTCCTCCTTTCTCACTGGGACTCAAGGCAGATTACACAGAGTGAGTCAATACAATCAACAGTATGAAACATTCAGTAAACAATGAAATAGTATTTAGGTTGTAGAACCAACCAGAAATCTAAAAAAAATAGAACTGAGGCAAAGCCTAAGTGTTAACATGACATGTTAAATGATACAAAATTACATACCAGGATCCAATTTAACAGCAGACTATACACAGTAGTGTAGACTGCAGTCCCTAATAATTTGGACAAGTAGCTTTGTGGATCATTTTGTTCAGTGCCACCCCACTGCCTGTTGTAGAAAAGCCCTCTTGAATAATTCCGTTTTGCATGTAATATCACCACAATTAGATTATGTTTAAAGACCGTATTTTACCTAGGGAATAGACACGTACTTCATGGCAATGAACAATCACATTGTACAAACCATCTCATTTTACAAAACTGGACCGCATTCCAGCTAAACTAACACTATGACACATAGCGATCCTAAATAATTAGACTTGTATTAGCACTTAAGTGTTACATTCCTCAGTCTGCTAATTTTGTTTTCAGTAGTGTTTGCCCTTGAAGTCTTCTGTGCAAATATGTATGTGTTTGTGTATTTATTATGAGTTTGTAATTTTACTTTTCCCAAACAAAAATATTTGTTTCTTTCTTCCAGTGGATTTCTAAATAGGTTTCATCCTCAGTAAAATAAAAGCTATATAAAACTTTGAAATAACATGCTTAAGCCACTGAAACACAGTAAGAAACTTCTGCAGACCTGTTAATGTTTAAGAGGAAAGACTGCTGTTAACTATGGAACAAACTAAAATAGCATGCACAAAATTACCAGAAACTATTTTTCACAGGTATGGAGGACCCTGTAGTCAGAAAGTTGATTTTGCCTTTCGAATCAGTTGGGCTACATATCTTGCAAGCACGGAACAGATTATTGTGGCTAGTTTTGATGGCAGAGGGAGTGGCTATCAAGGAGATAAAATCATGCACGCAATATATCGAAGGCTTGGAACCTACGAAGTAGAAGATCAGATCTTGGCAGCCAGGTAAGCAGATGCTTGTTTTTCAGGAGCCTTTTCTCTTATGCCATTCTGCCCAGCAGGTAGTGTCTGAATGGGATGGGCAAGAATATTTCCTTCCCTCTTTAGCAGACAAGTCATAAACAGTAAGGATGGGCAGTAAAAAAAGTAGTTCCATTAGAAAATGAACCAGTGATAGAAAGGAAATAGTTTTTAGCTGGGTTCTTCTTTAGTGTGCTTCTGTGACTAAGATCCAAGGAGATGCTTGATAATATACCGTATTGGAGTTTTGACCCTTTTTTTTCTTTGAACAACAAAACTTCCCCTTGCCCTATCATAAAATCTTTTTGAAAGTGAAAATACATGAAGCTGCCTTATACTGAATCAGACTCTTTGTCCATCAAGGTCAGTATTGCATACTCAGACTGGTAGTGGCTCCCCAGGTCACCAGGTAGAAGTCTCTCATATCGCCTACTACCTGATCCTTTCAACTGGAGATATACTGGGGTCTGAACCTGAAACTTTCTGCATGCGAGGCAGGTATTTGCCTAGGGTTGCCAGACCCCTGGTCTGAGCAGGGGTTCCCCCAATCTTGGGGGCTCCTTCCCACCACCAGCCAGCTGGCTGGTGGGGGAAGCCCTGCCCCAAGCCCCAACCCCAAGAGTGGCCGGCCACGGCCCCCCCGCTGCAAAATTTAAAGGGCCCTCCAGCTGACTAGTGGGAGCATGTGGCCTACCGATCAGCAGGAGATTCTTTTAAATCTTGCAGGAGGGAGGGAGAGGGGTGACCATGCATGTTTGCACTCCAAGCTGTGGATTTGCTTCCCCCCCCAAAAAATGTAAAGGGACCCTTTAAACACTTTTGGCAAAAAGCAGGGGCTGCACGCCTGCACTCCAAGCTGCGAATTCACAGGGGGCACTGGTTCCCAACATGATGATGTCACTTCTGCTTGATGTCATCGCGTTGGGGATGTCCCCTCCCCCTCCCGTAACACCCCCAAAGTCCCCCACCAGGGAGTACAGAACTACTCAAGAGATTTCCTTGAATCCCAGCTATACATCCATGTTGTCCACTATAAACTGATAGATAATATTCCTACAGTATAATGGTTGTAGGAATGGAAAATTCTGTTCTGTAGCTCTTTCACTATAGCGATAGACTGCTGAAAAGTTACTGTTGAAATCTGCAGAGATAATGAAACATGAAAGTTTGGGGATATTTACAAGAAGGATTGTTTGGTCTTAACCATTTCCCCAGTAACTTCCCTCCATGACATTTTTCTCTAGTGTGTTCCAATTTATGAGCCTAGCCAGGAAAGCAAGTTAAAAAAACTGCTAGGAGGGCATTAGCAGGAAAGTCTTAGAAAATGGGGGAGACATTAAGCACAGCTTTGCAACTCCTTTCCCCTTGTTAGTTTTTTGAAGAAAACACTGAGTTGAAATGTTGGAGCAGGAGAAATTTAAAAAAACAGCCTAATCATTCTCCAATCTGTGTAGGATCCAGATAAAGAGATATTTAGATTTTGTCCTTTGACTTCCCCCATAGCAGATCATCCCTATCAGGATTTTCTGAGCAAAATTCAGTTGTACAGATTCTCTAGATGAGGTGGTATTCCCAACTTCTGGTAAGAAAGAGGTGATGGATGTCAGAATGTCAACCTATTGTCCCCTTGTTTCAGATGTTCCACGGATTGTATCTATTTATCTAGTTAAGTAAAAAAATTCCTTTTGGACAGGGCTTTTTTTGTAGAAAAAGCCCAGAGGGAACTCATTAGCATAATAGACCACACCAAACAGCAGAAACTCATTAGCCTATTAGGCCACACCCTGACAGCACAGTCCATTAGCATATTAGGCCACACCCCATGCCTTCCCTTGGCTTGCCTGGGCGCCCACACAAAGGTTTTGGCTGTAGTGGGTGTGGGTGTGGCCAGCTTTGAAACCAACCGGAACTCCATTCCTGTGTGTTCCTGCCCCCCAATAGTCCTGCTTTTGGAATATAATACAGTCAACAGAACTTTGACCTGCTAGATGAAGTGGTTGGTGAATTGTAGTCATTGTCAACAAGATAATATAATAATGTATAATATTGTTGAAAAAATAATATGGGAACAGTGCATTATGGGAATAGTGGGTTCCCCTTTTTAGCAGTTACAAATTTGTCATTGTAAGTCGCTAAAAGCAAATTTAAATTTGCCTTTCACATTTCTCAGTTCTTTCCTTCATTAAATTTTATACTTGCATTTCTTTAGCATAATTAGATGTTACTGCAAGTCTTTGATGGGGGGTTTTATAGGATGAAAATCCAAACAAAAATATTTCGTAACATGCTGTATTCTTATTCTCTCCCCTTACGAATGTATCTAGAGTACAATGCCATTTTTTTTTTTTTAAATGTTGTTGAGTGCTATTTTCCATGGTGGCCACTCTGTTGTTTTCAATGAAACAGATTCAATGCTGTTGATCCTACTAAAATAATAAATATGTTTTATGGAAAATAAAATCCTATCCAAGGATTTTCTGCTTCACTGGTAGTGCTATGTGTGAACATTTTTTTATTTTTTAAATACACTCACTTTTCAGTTTCTAAGCAGAGTTGCATCCTTGTAACTTGTAAATCTGTTCACCCTGACTTAGATGGTCCTGGCTAATCCGATGTCACTTCATCTTGGAAGCTAAACAGGGTCAGCCCTGGTTAGTACTTGGATGGGAGACTACACAGAGGCAGGCAATGGCAAACTGCCTTTGTTCTTCTCTTGCTTGGAAACCCTACAGGTCTGCTTAGCTTTGCAGTGTTAGTCCCACCATTCTCCTAGCATCAGGTATCATACGTAGGATTCTCAACAGGACTCCCATCCAGTCACTGACCAGGCCCATAGCTAAGAAGCTGTCTCATCTGTCTTCCAACCACACCACTGCATCAAGTGTGGTATGTATGCTTGCTTGTTAATCCACAGTTAACCCAAAAGCATCCAAGGCTTTTGAATGAAGCCATCCTGAATTTTGAGGAATATTTTATTAATATACATATAACCAGTGTTCCCTCTAAGCTGAGTTAGCGTGAGCTAGCTCACAGTTTTTTAGCCTCCGGCTCACACACTTTTGTCTTAGCCCAGGAAGGATGGCTCCAGAGCAAACTAATTTATGCAGTAGCCAAATTGCTCGCTCACAGCTTTAATGCCAGTCGCTCACAAAGTAGAATTTTTGCTCACAAGACTCCACAGCTTAGAGGGAGCATTGCATATAACTCACATTTCCTCCAAAAGAGTTCAGTGGCTTAAATATGATTCCCAAGCTGTCTATCATTCAAGCAGGCTGTGCCTCAGTTTCAGAAGAAAATCTTCATAATGTGTCTTCAGTCCATTTTAGCCTACTTGCGATATTGTAATATGCCATTGTTGTCCCTGATCATCTAATTTTTTTAATTTCATTTTTTTTAAAAAAAATTGTTACAAACTATTAAACTTCAAAATACAAACATTCACAAGAAGATAACAACTCTAGAACATGAGGTTACAAGTTACAAAATACAAAGTTATGCAGATATGTCCTTTAATAAAAAACCATAAGAGCATGATGACTTCTTCGTAGGAGGTGATTCCCTATGGCAGGGTCACCTGCCGCCTTGTCTAGTAATGGGAGCCACATCTCCATTAGGTTAGAATGATGAGATTTATCTTTGGTCTGGGCCACACAATCAGAAATCTTACCTAAAGTAAAATAATCCCAAACCTTAATTTACCACTGATGCACTGTTGGGGAGTCCTTGATCATATGAATGAATGTGCCATTGTCAAATTAGAATGTTTCAAACAAGGCTGGCTTTGAGATTTGCCTGTTTTATTCAGCCTTTTTTGTGAATTTCAAATGAGGTCTCCTAGAATTATTTCAAGTAGCTATACAGCCCTGACCTTTAAAGCCAGGTTCTCAGCCATTACATAGGAAGACGTTGGAGACAGTATGCCTGAAATCATTGTTTGCTCATATGTGTCTCTGCATGACTTGTGTATCTTCTGGGGTTTTTTTCTTCATAGAGAATTTTCAAAAATGAACTTTGTTGATCCAACGAGAATAGCTATTTGGGGTTGGGTAAGTATTATTAATTCTCTTGGTAATGACAAAACATAAATTACTAAGGAAATTGCTAAGGAAATATTATTGTTATGAGTAAGCAATGGTTGCACCCTTCTTATGACTTTAGTTGATTTAGAAGGTTGTACCTCTGCTTAGCAATGCACTGTTAGTGGATCGTCTGTGTTTTGGGAAATAGAGGCCTGGAGCCAAAGCATCTGTTCTCTGATCACTTTCTCTCTCAGCATAACCAATAGTGATGGAGGCAGATTTCAGAATATGATGCTCCCCAGTTTAGAAATGTGTAGCCATTACAAACCAGGCACGACTCTTCAAAATTTGAGCCTAGCTCAGGGGTTCATCACTAACCAGCCTTTCCTGCCAGTTTCCAACCCCTGCAAAAGCAGCATTACCCTTGCGGAGGGAACTGTAAAACGCTCCTTGTAAGCCTCTGCGCTGTGCTGCAAGTGTTACCTGATCTCACAGGGGTAAGTTGTTGGCATCATGGGTAGCATGTGAGTTCTCATGTGTTTATTTTTTTCTCAGAAAGACATGTTTTTCCAAAAAATTTCTCAGAAAGCTCAGAAAATCCAAAGATATTATGAAGCAAAACAGGGGGAACTAATCCATTGTAACTCAGTGACAGATCAGTGCATTGAAGAGTCAGAGAAGGCAGAATGTCCATCTGACACCACAGGGACTTCTCCTCAGCTTACAGACCTTGTACTTTAGACAGCTAAAAGGATATGAGGGAAACCAGTTATCATTTAGTAGGTCTGCGAAATCTGAGTACAGTGCTCAAATTCCAGTATACCTCTCTGCGGCCTAACTGAATGCCCCTGATTTACACCCAACATATTGAGGCACCAGCAGAAGGCTTTTTAAGCCGCCCACTCCACATCTGTGGATAGCAACAGAGAGCACTCAACCCGTTTTAAAGAACAGGATTTATTTTCTTCCAGTCATATGGTGGCTATGCGACCTCCATGGTGCTTGGATCAGGAAGTGGTGTGTTCAAGTGCGGAATAGCTGTTGCCCCCGTGTCACGCTGGCAATTTTATGGTATGTGCCTGTTTGTAAGAAAATTGAAGAACTGTCTGGAAAAGCATTAAGAGCAAACTTGCAAATGTTATATATGCTTTGCAATGTGTATGTACATGTTTGAGATGCAAAAGATTTTATATTGACTGCATACTCCTCCCACACAAAGTGCCATTTAGTCTGCTTTCATGAACTCATGTGAGGTATTACACAGTGTCCCTGGATCATATTTTCCATTGAAAAAACTTGGATATGAAAGTGAAAATAATCTGCTTAACCTTTAAAAGGCACAAAATTACTTAATATTTGAAATTTTACTATAATGCAAATGTCTGCATTTGCATTCCTCAAGTGCCATGTGTTCCAAAGTGTTGTGGGATCATTTCTGAATGCCACAAAATTCATTAGCAATGCTACTAACTTCTTTTGCTTACGATGAGCTCTGGGGGGGGGAAGGGTCACATTCTTTAATACTTGACAGGAATATTCATCATTTGAATCTCATTGCTGATTAGATCTCATATGCTCAGCTAAGTATTAGAATTCAAATATTAACATCTGATTTCTGATCTATTTTGAAAAATTAATATCCTACTGCTTGTTCCTTGCTTTTAACATTGACACAGGGTAGTGTTTACTAATATGAGGAAACAACACTTATTTGTTGTTGGTCAGTCGCACAGTCGAGTCTGACTCTTCGCGCCCCCATGGACCAGATCCCGCCAGGCCCTCCTGTCTTCTGCTGTCCTCTGAAGTTTGCTCAACTTCATGTTCGTTGCATCTATGACACTGTCTAACCCTCTCATCCTTTGCCGTCCCCGTCTTCTTTGACCTTCAATCTTTCCCAGCATCAGGGTCTTCTCCAGTGAGTGCTCCCTTCTCATTTGGTGGCCAAAGTATTTGAGCTTCAGTTTCATTATCTGGCCTTCCATGGAACACTCTGCTCAGGGTGGCATTCTTAGCCTACACAGAGTACAGGAACGCTTGGGCACTACATATCTCTGGCAGAATTCAGTTTGTCTTTAGGTTTGAATCCCTCACATCCTTGATAAGATTTGACTATTGTAAAACCATGAAGTTCTTATATTTTCCATATTTTTTCCATAAGTTCCTGTATATCTAAGGGACCACCTCTTCCCATATACACCCCGAAGAGCATTACGCTCTAAAGATCAACACCTCCTGCTGGTCCCTGGCCTGAGGGACATCCATCTTGCCTTGACCAGGGCCAGGGCTTTCTCTGTCCTGGCCCCTGCCTGGTGGAGCATACTCCCTATTGAGATCAGGGCCCTGAGGGATCGCCTTCAATCCCACAGGGCCTGCAAGATGGCGTTGTTCCGCCAGGCCTTTGGTTGAGGCAGCGGGCACCCATGTATGGCCTCCCTGAGGTTGCTGTCACCCACTCATCCACTGACAAATGGCCTTTATTCCATCTGCATCATTGGGCCAGAATCCTTATAGCCTCCTGATTTTTGTCTTAAGGTGTACCCACTGATTTTAATGTTTATATTGTGTTTTAAATTGTAATGTACTTATTATAATATGATGTTACCCACCGGATATAAATACAAATAATAAATAAATAAATATTTTCCTGAGATATGCTTTCAGTCCCAGGTTACAACTGGGTTCTAAAATAGAGGTTGCAGAAAATTGGCTTTCAACCACATTTTTCACTGGTGAAAAAAAGAGGAGGGGATCTCCTTTGACCACAAAAAAGACTATGCCAGGGATCATAGGACCTGCATAGACAAAAGGCACATGTGACAGGGACTGGAGAAAGGACTGGGATTCCCAATAGGTGAAACTTGGCAAAAAATACTAGCTGTATTTTGACCATAGGTATTTGGACATGCTTAACAATGCTGTTGCCATGTATTGACTATTAATAACCAAATGTGGTTACCTAGAATACTTGTTTGTTTGTTCAAGTTGGTGAGGTGTTCTTTACATGGCTGTGACCCAACCTATTCATGCTGGGACTGTCTTTAAAAGGAGAATATTTTAACAGTGTTCTCTATACATGTTTAATTTTACAGATTCAATATACACTGAACGTTATATGTGTCTTCCTACAGAAGATGATAATCTGCATAACTATGAGGTAAAGTTGTATTTTCGAACATAATTTTATAGATGCAAAGCTACACTGAGCATTTTTGAAGACTTTACAATACACAGTTTTTATAGAGAATGCATACTTTATACAGTTGGGTGAATGTTCATCTATTCCAGATGGTTTCTAAATGAATTACTCATATACTTGTTCCCGATTCAAAAATCCTATAATAGTTATGCTCCTCCAGTTTTTTATTGGATTACACAGATACTTTTCCCCCCTAAGCGTTTTTTCAAAAACTATGGTAAACTGTGTTTCAGATACCACATTTGGTATTGTTGATAGATTGGAGTGTGCCATGCATCTTGCAGTTAGAAACTTCGAACTAAACTAGAACTCCTGTAGTATAAGGCTGTCTAACGAGATTCTGAACAAGCTTTCACAATGAACCCATCTTTTTGTTAGGCTCAGCTCACACACAAACATACACAAGATTATTGTTTGAAATACAGCTACGTTTTTGAGATGAAAACTCCTGAAACTATCGGTGTTGCTAGTTTCGTTCAAATGACTTGCTGCTTGGAGAAGTCTCTAACCAGCAAGCTGTACTTGTATCTGAAGAGAAACAGCATAGTTGAATCCAGAGCATCCCCTTTTGGTCTGATCAAGAGCCAATTTTGGTTGCAAAAAAGCCTCATTTGTGTGTATGTGCATTTGTCTTTATGAACACTCTTCCACTGGTTTTTGTGCACAGAGAGGGAGAGAAAGAGAAAGAGAGAGAAGGCATAAATATAGGACATTTTTAGGGGTATTAAGGCGCTAGCACAAAGTTAGATGCCAAATCTGCATCCAGTATATTTTGGCCATTTGATTCCTCCACCCTCACACAGTTATGTACCGCAAGTTAGTAGATGCAGTTCAAGTTGTTGCGCACTGAGCTAAGTGAATGAACCAGTAACAGCATGGGATTTTTCTTTCCCATATCATGCCTAAATAAAGAGGAATACTTATCCTGCCATTGCAGGATTCATGATTATGCCATTGTGTTGCCTGGAGTGGGTCAGGGTCATTTCGTAGAAAAAGAGTTAGGGGGACTCATTAGCATAACTCATTAGCATATGCCACACCCTCTGACATCACCGGAAGTGTGTCCTCCCCACAGCCGGCGGCGACCTCCAGCGGGCACCAGCAGGGAGCTCCAGGCCCCGCCCTCCCGCACCTCACCCGGGTGATTATGCCATTGTGTTGACTGGAGTGGGTCATAGGGACCATATGATTCCAGTTTTGGCTTATCTTCGTTAGATCCTGGTTTGTTTCTGGGCCCAATTCAAGTAGCTGGTGTTGACCTGTACAGTTTGGGGCCATGACACCTTAAGGACTTCCTACTCCTGTGCAAACCTACACAATCACTGTGGTCATCTTCTGAACGCCTACTTTGGGTGCACCTGTGTATTGAGTAGGTGGGGGGCAGCCTGAGAGAGGGCCTTTTCCGTGGTGGCACCAAGTTTATGGAACTCCCTCCCTAGGGGTATATGTCCATCCTCTTCTCTCGCTGTCTGCCACCAGAGGGTGAAGACTTTTTTGTTTAGTCTGTCCTTCCTTCTGAATTTAGTTCTGGTTTTTAATTTGTTTTAGAATATGTTTTTACATTACTCTGTTTTAGTTGCTGGTGGCCCTGAGTTGGCTGAAAGGCAGGATATAAATTTTCTAAATAAATATAAACAGGCTTATTTTTACTAAGCTGATTCTCATGGCAGCCACCTGTGTGCATAGCTTTTCATCCACGCAGGTCCCTCAGCTAGTGCCCATCACTAACACAGTGTAGGATTCAACTTCCAGTTCATTATGCGTCATTTTCACATTGTACTATGTTTACCATTTGTATCCATTCCTGGCAGCTGGGCAGTTCTTGATGCACAGCCAGATGTGTATCCCTTTTATGCAGTATAAATGCAGAGTCTGCAAAATCTGTAAAGGAGGGCCCAATCGCTCTGCAAGGTATCTAAGTAAAACAGGTGTGTGCAAGTTCAGAGTGCTATCCTGCTGTGAAAGTCAGCAAATGGAAACAGAGAAGGCAAATGAATATATGGAATACTGGATTTTTCAAAAATCAGGGTATTAGATGCAAATGCATAACAAAATTTTGATGGCCACTTTTGTAAAAGAGAAGTTCCTTTAGAAGTAGTTGAATTGGAGCACAGGAATCTTGCGGCAGGTTACTTTTCTTACCTGCTGCTTTGACATGGTAACTCTTTCCCCCTCTATACTATTGCAAGCATGCATCCAGCACCCCATGTAGGAAAATGTAGCCTGGGGAGAGGAATTAGATCGGAAAACTAGAAAGCACCCACTCTGTCCCTCTCTTTCTGCACTTCACACCATCCTTTCTTGAAATTGCTTTTTCCTATAACAGAATAATCTAATTTGAATTTTGTTTTCCTCCTCATGTGGGGGGGAACACTTTCTGGGGAAAATCCTCACTGCAAGAAAATGAGAGGGTTTTTTTTGTTTTTTGGTTGTTGCTGTTTTAGCTTTTTGCGTGTTTTGTTCTTCTGTCCACTGCCTTGGAATTCCAAGCACTTGTTAATTCCCTCATCTAATCTGACCACTTAAATCCTAGCTCCCCATGTTATCCCAGTCAAAAAGTGTTCTGCTTTTGAATAAATTTTTTTTGGGGGGGGTTCTTGTTAAGATCAGTGAGTCACTTATGCAAATGAATGCCTCGTAACTTGCTACAGATTGAAATGTTAGTGCTCCGGGTGCAGAAAGTCACTCTGCAACTTCACGGCACAGATGGCACCAGAGGACTGTGGAATCCTTTCATGCCAGGAGTCGGATATTCTTGGCATAGCATCCATTGCTGGCAGTGTCCACGTTGAAACTGCCAGTACCAAAGAGCGAAAGGTTTCCAATGTGTTACTCAGAGGATTAAATTGGAGAGGTTTCAGGCTAGGAGGAGGAGGGAGCAGATAGAATGGTTAGGCTGTCACAGTGCATAGCTTCCCCTAAAGGTGGAAAAGGGAACACTTGTTCAATTTATGTTGCAACGGTCAAGGGGAAGATGTCCCTCCTCAACATGTCTCATACAATAAGGAATGAATTGGGTGGATTTTTCTCCTGTCTCTGTCTCCAGTGTCCTGATGATCTTGAAATCATGGTGCCTTCCCTGGTTCCATCCCTCCCTCCTGCTCCCAGCCATCCTCTTCTCAGGATTATACATTCTCTCTTCAAGAGTCAGATATCAATATTTCTCTTTTTTACACAGGAATATGTTTTTAAAAAATCAGTTCAGTGAAGGCCATCCTCCCTTAGCAATGTCAGTGCAAGTAGTCAGTTTCATTGTTCTAGGATCCTAAACCTAGGAAGAACTAGTTAGGACAACCCTACCTAGGTGGGGAAAGCACTTCGTTGTAAGCAGCATATAGTTCAGCGATTGCAACGTACCAGGGATGGAAATATGAACTGGTGTTGCTGCAACTGGGTGAATTATTGACTCAGAGTCAGGATCTTGAACAGTCAAGTTTATGGGCGTCTCAGGGAACAAGCTTAGGCTGCAAATCTGATTCTTTCCAAAAGCTGAAAAGCCTTGGAGTGCAGCTGAACTGAGGAGGTGTACAGCAGACCGATAGTCCAGTTCAGCACCTCTGCTTATCATATGTGCTTGCTAATCACAGCATAACATTAAAACACATTGTATTCAGCTGTTCAGAGTAAGAACCAGAATACAGGCATCCCAAGCAGAATAATAAAATTATAATAGCCTACCTATTTTGTGTGCAGCCCCACACTTCTTGGCTTAAACCACCTGGGATGTTCTTTTATTATCAAAGGGAACTGAACACCCCCATGTTATGCAGGTACTGATAAAGAAATATGGGCACCAGCCAGTCTTTTGTGGGTGGTTGCCCTCATTGCTGTGTTCACTACACCACCACAGGAGATTAAAAATAAGGCCAAGGCTGCCGGTGGTGCAAAATCAGGTAAAAGTATATTTTATTACTTAGTTAAAATTCCCATTAACTGAGTAATAAAATATATTTTACCTGATTTTGCACCATTGCACTGTTTGAAGTCAATCTTGGAAGTGACAAGCTGCAGGGTTGTCCTAGATCAGAAGAGGTGGTGGGTTCCATCATATTCATTCAGATGATGCCATTATATCAGTGTGTTTCTTTTAACAAAAATAGTTAAACAGGATGAAGCTTGCTTGTTTGTTTTAAGGGAAGAGATTCTTTTTTTAAAAAATTAACATCTCATGTCAATATGATTATAAAACAGTTTTTCTACTTTTATGAATGTACTGTTAAACTGCTTCAAGATGGCTTCAAGAGGGATTTGGATAAACATATTGAGCAGAGGTCCATCGGTGGCTATTAGACACAAGGTATAGATAGGAACTCTCAGGCTGGGGCAAGTGATGCTCTGTATTATTGGTGTTTGGGGGGGGGCAACAGTGGGAGGGCTTCTAGTGTCCTGGCCCCACTGGTGGACCTCTTGATGGTACCTGGTATTTTTGGCCACTGTGTGATAGAGTGTTGGATTGGATGGGCCATTGGCCTGATCCAGCATTGGCTTCTCTTATATTCTCTTATTCTGCAGATTAAGATATGGACCCAATGATGAAATGTGTTTTTCAGTATTGTTGTGCCACTTCTAAATTAGTGCATGTGGCTACTGTCATCGTACATCAAGGGATATGATGCACAGTCAGCTTTTGTTATTGCTGACTGGAGGAATGTCAACTGTGGACACTTGATCCTTAATCTGAAGTGATGAGACACTCAGGGTGCATAATGATACTTTGAAACCTAGCTCCCCCAGGCATGTGCATTCCCTGGTACATGCACCTGAAGACAGCCAGATTATTTGAATGGATTCCATTGGTTTTGATTTCAGATGAAGTATGGTGAAGGGCCTGTCTATAATATTATACTCGTAATGGCCCCTATACCCTTGCAAGGCATCACTTGGTGGGGCAGTCTTCAGGTGATAAAGTTGCATGAATCAGCCTTAAATGACTGCCTTGTTAAAGAGTGAGAGCCCATATGCTGTTAAGCTTCCAAGAATGCTTGCTTGTCTTGGAAAGTCAAAGATTCTGTTCAAAAAACTGAAGCTTTTCCTTGAGGCTATGATTGTAGTTTGTGCCCTGATCTGAAGTGCATTTTTACATGTGTGCATAGAATCCAGCATGCCACAGGAAGATCATTCCTAAACCTCAGCCCTCTCCAACATCTTTGTAAACATCTTTTAAAAAAGGATGTTGAAAAGGTTACTTGTATAGCTCTGAAGGCTTGGGAATAATAATAAAATGGCCTACTGCTTGTGTGTGAGAGAGGGAGAATAAATACACAACAGAGAACCTCCTTATGTGTGTTTTGTATGTGTGTGTGTGTGGATGGCAGACCAGAAAGGAAGGGAAACCTAGTAGGTGAGAATTCACACATTTTGCTACCCTAGAAAGCCCATGGATGAAACTGGACTGACATAATGTGCGAGGAAAAAAGACAGAGCTGATGGCTTATGGGGAGGGGGGGACGACGACACAGGAGTGGCAGATACTATTAGTCATGGGGCTGCCAGGAGCATGAACCAGGGAGGACTGTTAAACTTGTGAAAGAGGTTGTTTTGCATCTCTCTCTCTCTCTCTGAATTTTGATATGTCGTTGGCAAGAATTTGAAGCAGTCATAGATTTGGCAATCTTTTGCTAGCAGATTTGAAATGTTCAGTCCTCAAGAACTGCTGCATCATTAGGTTATGCAAAACAGGGTACAATTTTGTAAATATGCCATCTTGTACTGATATGACATTTGTTCTACTATCCAAAAAATATGCCGAAGGGAGAGAGACCTTCAGATTCCAGCCAAACTTTAACTTGTTTGTTGAGTGCTGATAAAATGTTGACTGCTGTGTGATCTTTTTAACAAAGCCCTGTTCTTATTGTGATGGCCTGAGAGCCAAAGAGTAACAGAGGGCAGCAGAGGGTTTCCGCAGTTGGACTCATGGAAACTATTTAGTCATGCTCAGAGATTTATTTTGCCTGAAAAAAAAAGATCCCAATGGCCCACATCAGTGTTGTGCTGTTTGAAAGCCCAGATCAGAAAAGGTGGGGCTCAGCTCTTCCCTTGCTAGGGTGGACAGCTTTTGGCCCAGTTTACCTTGTGAGCATTATGAACAAAATTCAGAAAGTTTTACTTAACAACTGAGATATGTGGACAGTGACATCATTACTGGCTGTCTCCTGATTCTTGAGAGCAACTTATATGCAACGTTGACTGACCGAAACAGAGAAGAGTCAATCACACTATGACACTAAAGTTGGTTTTGTTTGAGCCCAGATGCTTTGATTCACTGTATCTGTTCCCTGCAAGCCACAAAGGCATTGTGCTGAGTCTCAGATTTCAACCTCAGTAGTTTACGTGAGTAACCAGTGAACCAAGAAGAATGCAATACCAAAATCTTTGTGCAATGTAGTTCTTCATTTTTCCATAGTTTCTCATGGCTGCATGTGAGAATTTGCACCTCTGCGCCCACTTGAACAGCTAGTTGTTAACTTTCACAGCACTTTGACAGCATCAATCACTTGTTGAAATAGAAAGAGTGGAGATGGAATCAGTTCCCATCTTTTCCTCAGATTTGAAGTTGGTGCTTCAAAGTGGACTGTGTTGACCATCTGTTAAGCGTGGCACATGCACTAATATACCATTAACAGGAATAGCACAATCAGCTCTGCATATTCGAGGCAAGGTCCAGCCACACATGGCGCATCTCTCATCATTTTTCTTCCTTTCCAGTCAAGTCGAGGTTCCAAACATGGGCTGTCCTCCCTGAATCAGAGTCTAATGGAAAATATGTTTAATCTTTCTTTCTGATACCAGGATGTCCTGTTTTTTGTTCATAGGCTTCTTTGAGTTGGTTGTGATCTAGCCCATTCAGAAACACAAAGCTATACTGTGTCAGATGTTTTCCCCTGACATGCAAAATTGAAATGTACAGGACTATCCAGTGACCAGCCAGTAAACCCAATGAGATGTAGTGATTGGAGTGCTGTGTTTGAAAGTGTGGTCCAGCCACATTACTCAGCTTGCTTGCTTGGTAAAAAGAGATACTAGAGTGTCATATGTTACAGTGGACATGCTTCCATATGGGGCTTTCCTTGATGGTGAGGTTCAACTCATGCAGAATACTGTGTCCACCTTCAGGTGGTGGTGGGTCATCAGAAGGACACCCATGTGCTACAGTGTCTAGCCTCATCCCAACCTTGTTTTTTAAATTACATTCAAGGTGCATGTCAGGAAGGATTCTCACCTAACCTTCACCCCAAGTACTCATTTTCTCTATGCAGATAATGTTTCTGGGGGAGGGGAGGGAATATTTCAATGAGCTATTCATCATCTTCATGCTGAAGTGGTAACATGAGAGGTTTTGATGACCATGTGTAGCACAAGATGAGTGTGGTTTTATACAGCATGTTTTGAACATATTCCTGTAAATTTAAGGTAATGGCCACGGTTAGTAGTTGGATGGGAGTCCACCAAGGAAGACTGAGGGTGCTGTGCAGAGGAAGGCAACAGCAAACCTAAGCCTGCTTGCGAGGGGGGGGGAAATGGATTAAATAAATAAACAAACAAAATAAACCACCTCTGCTTATCTCATGCCTTGAAAACCCTTTTGAGGGGTCTCCAAAAGTCAGTTATGACTTGGCAAGCACTCAATTATTATTACACACAAAATAAGCAAGCTTTTTTACACTTAGTGAATAACTGGGGAACCTATTAAAGCACGTGATCAAGAAATTTAATGACTTAAAAAAAATTGTTTTGCAAATTTCTTTGGCAGGTGTATTAACACCTCTGATACATGTTCTCCCTTGAGTTTAGGCATTTCTCCTATTGGTTTGCTAGCAATCTATTTCGCCTGCCTCTTCGATCTGCTTATTCACAGAGCTTATATGTTAGCCCATTTTAATGTATTGCCTTCTGCAGTACTTCATGGGAGGTTTCAAAAGTCTCCATATGCGCAAAGGGTATGTGACTGTGGCAGGAATGAAGTAGAAAGTATTCAGCATGTTTTTCTGCACTGTACCTATTATTCTGACATTTGTATTACATATTTAGATCGGTTATTACTGGATCTAATTGGCTGATTCGATGAACATAAGACCCTCTATTTTCTTTCCACCCAAAGTGCTGTAATTATTGAAACGGTGGCGAATTTTCTGTATCTGGCTTCTAAATGGAGAGATATGTATTAGGATTTCATTTTCCTCCTGTTTGTTTTCCTTTAGTTTGGTATGCCAGTAAAGGTTGTTGTTCTTGTTGTTAAAAACACACACAAATCCCACTATTCCCTGTATGTTTGGGTGGGGGGCCCTTTCTGAAATGATAAACAATGTGTTGTATTGACTTAATACTAAAGGGGTTTTTTATGGACTATAGCTTGGGTTATTATTTCTCCCTCCCTCCCTCTCTCCCTCCCTCCCTCTCTCCCTCCCAGCATCTGGCAAGCAGAGGCAGACTGTTTTTGAATATGGAGGTTTGGCCCTGACCAATCGTATCTGGAAACCAATGATACACGCTCCATTATTTTTATAATCTTTTGAAAAGTCATTACAACATCATCTGAACATCTAGAAGGTGATGGAATTGCTCTTGCCTTGAATATTTGCTCTCATTTATACTTATGAGAAGTGGTATCTATATTTCATTACAAAACAACCTGAGCTAAAAGCCTTTACCTGCCCAGTGATGACAGAGATGACTGTCATAAGACCATCAAAGGCATGTGCACAGACTGGTGTTATATTCTGAATGTCAAGTGGAAAAAAAGTGTCTCGGAGATAAAAAGTGAGCTTTGATTCATGAAAACCTATACCCTGGAAAATTTGTTGGTGTCTACGTGCTTCTAAATTTTAATGTTCTTCCACTCCAGGCTAACATGGCTACCCACCTAAAACACTGAGATACTATGAACCCTGTATACACACACACACACACACACACACACACACACACACACGAGCCAGTTTGGTGTAGTGGTTAAGTGAGCGGACTCTAATCTGGGAGAACCGGGTTTGATTCCCCACTCCTCCACTTGCACCTGGCTGGATGACCTTGGGCAAGCCGTGGTTCTGATAAGAGCTATTCTTGATAAAAGAGCAGTTTCTGTCAGAGCTCTCTCAGCCCCACCCACCTCACAGGGTGTCTTTTGTGGGGAGGGGAAGGGAAAGGAGATTGTAAGCCGCTCTGAGACACCTTTGGGTAGCGAAGGGCGGGGTATAAATCCAATCTCTTCTTCTTCTTCTTCTTCTTCTTCTTCCAGAATTCCACTGTTATGGCCAGAGCTGAGAACTTCCGAGATGTTGATTATCTTCTGATCCATGGAACAGCAGATGGTAAGCTGTTGTTAATTGGACATCATCATCAGTTCATACAAAGTTGCAGTGTTGCTGCTAATAAAACAGAAGCACAAAGTGGCATGACAATTATGTGGCCTTGAGAACAATTCGGTTCATCTCTGTATGGCTGCTCTTTCATAAAGAGGGACGAAGGACGGTGGCTGGGCTTATTCATTGATCTTTCTTCTTCCTTCCTTACATGTGACACACTGTATTTAATAGTGTATATTGTCTCTGTTTTTTAATTCCCAGACAATGTTCATTTTCAGCAAGCAGCCCAGATCTCAAAAGCTCTGGTTGATGCAGAAGTGGACTTTCAAGCAATGGTATGTCTTAGTCTTCATAACGAACGTTGGTTACCAAGTTTACCAAGCACATTTTTTACCCAAGGATTAGGTATGCTATAAGCAGGTAGTGTTTACAAAAGGTGCACATTCGCCAGTCAAGCAGGAGGAAATGCTGACGTGCTAACAGATGCTGTACCCAAATTTTCCACAAGCTGTGCAGGGTCCTGGACATAGTCTCTGCAATAGCATCAGTTCAGGGTATGGGAAGGAGGAGGGAAGACCGAATCCAACCCTCTGCTTCCCAGTTCTACTTGCACTCCTCCAAACAGATGGTTGACATTTTTGCAGACTCTGCCCAGGCTCTGCTCTCTGTGTGCTCTTTGATCAGACCTTCTATGAGAGACAGCCCAATATTAGTCTGCACACAGGTTTCTTCTTGTTGAACTAATGCATCCATGTACTGTTTTTCCCCTCTCACAATCCACCTCCCACTCTCTCTGACAGTCCCTGTGGAATATAATCCTATTTCCATTGCACATTTTGCTTCTTCCGTCTAGTTAGAGTCCCTGCAGATATGATAGCTTGAGCACAAATAGTCTGCATACCAGATGAGAACCAGGATGATACCGTAGTCGGAGAGTGTCAGGTGGGATTAAAATAAAATGTAATCAATGGCTAGTTTTGAAACTTCAAATTCAAATAATAGCGTTTCAACACTGCCCTGTGACCCACACTATGGAAGGTACTGAGGTAACCCTTGAGTTAAATATTTGATTTTTCACACTGTATTAGTCCCATGGAAATTTTGCTTAACTTAGCACAACTGGAATTCTAAAAGCACTGAGAAAAGCCTCTGTTAAACTGTACCAGTGTGACCCTCCATAGCTGCTCCACCAGCTGTGTCTCTTCGCTGGGGTGGGGAGGGGCTCACTAATGGAACTTTGAAGCTACATACATGCATATTTAAAAACAAAATTGCCAGTGCCAGTGTGAGCTAGCACAGTGTCATGGTCAAAGTGTTGGACTGTGCTTCAAATATCTATTTTATTTATTTATTTAGTACATTTGTATTATCAAATGCTTTACAATTATGTTTCCTTAAGAACAGAACAGGTTGGAAATCTTAACGTTTACACACACACACACCCTTAGGGTTTTTTTTCTTGTTGTTCAATTCTGTACCTGGACTGTTCCAATTTGATGATGTCATCTTCTTTCTTTTCTCCAGTGGTATACGGATAAAGACCATGGCATTGGAGGCCACGCTCACAGCCATATCTACACCCATATGAGCCATTTTATCAAACAGTGTTTTGCATTGTCATAATCCTTGAGATAATAATTTGCACCTCATGCCAAGATTTGTTTTATGATGGTCTGAATAAAAGCACTTTCCCAGTTAATTGGCTCACTTTGCATTGCACTGACAATAATAGTGATGTCTGTGGACATACGAATGAAGAAAATATGCCCACCCCCAACCCCAGCATTTCACTGCATATTGATCCATTAAGGAGCCCAAAGCAAGTATGGGTACAGCTCCAAAGTATGTGCATGTGTATCTCTGTGCTTGAGGATCTCAATTTCAAAGAGAGTGGGATGGGTTTCCACTTCCAAAATCCTATGTGCAAAACTCTGGATATGGATATATACAAGATGCATTGCAGCAGTCTCTTTTTTAAATACTCAAATATTGCTGTTTTGAAAGAAATAATGGGGTTTACTTGTTCCAAATTTGGGGGGGGATTACTTGAATCACTTCTTGGTTTGTATGCAAGTGAAAATATTTGTCTAATGTGAAATACACTCTTCTACAAGTGTCTTCGTGGATTGCAACCAATATAGGCAAATAGGTTATCTGAGTAAGTTCTCCCTAGCAGAAGAGTTGCCTAAAATATTTGGAAACTCATTTAAAAAATGAAGTCAGGATGGAAATTAGGAAATTCTGTGCCTGAAAGGAGGGGAAACATTTCAGGTGGCTAATATATTAGTAATGTCAAGATTGGTATTCAGTGGGAGTTAATTCAAAAACTCCAGTACTCTTATTGGTTTCTTTTAACACATCAGAAGTGTGTGGGAAAATTCTAGAACCAATAGCTCATGATGCATCCAGAACATGGCCATTTTTCTGTGACAGCTCTCTAAAGATGGAATTTGTAGCTTTCCAAGTCATAGTATCTTGCTTTTTCTAATCCAGTAAAAGCCAGATCCTGATCTTGGTGATGGCAGAGCACTTCGAGGACTAGGAATACATGCTTCTTTTAGTATCAAAGAGCAGAAAATTACCAAAATGTGGTTTTATGAACCACCAACCATTACTTTTGAAAGGACCAAACTATTAGAAATATGAATTATTATACATTTGTGTTTTGAGGTTTTTAAAAAGATCCAATTATGAAAATTATTTTGCTGGTTTAGCAAAATTCTAGATACCACCAGTTAAGTCTTCTCCTTCCTAAGAACATCCTTGCAATGTTAGATTTTTAAAAATCTACCTCCCTTTTCTAGCAGTAGCATGTGGCAGATCCCCTTCCCACATTTCCAAATGGGTGGGTTGGATCTAGTGCAGTGTTTCCACAGGTGCAAGGACTTCTGCCCTCAGAGCACAGCTTTCTTGGCTCTGTACCCTGCAGCAGCCCAAAATGGCCCAGGAATCTTGGGGGGGTGAGTACAATGAGAAGGATCTAAGACGTTGTGCTCTGTTGACAGAAGTCCTTGCACCTGTGGAAACACTGCATTAGATCCAACCCATGATGAGTTGATTCCATGATGTGTGAGTAACATGTGGTGCTGTCCATATGTTTTTTTCCTATCCAGTTGGGTTTTTTTAACCTTCTAGTGGCATGCACCATTTAGGTGGGAAAGACCATGAGTATCAATTAATGCTTGATAATCTCCCTCTTACACACACAAGCAACATGGGGACACATCACTGGGATGTGAATCCCACTGGACTCTGAGGGGGGGAGGTTGCAGATGTCAGAGACTAGGAATGTGCATATGAGTCACAGAGCCAGTCACTGTGGATCATTTTCATTTCCAGGCATTATCAGTGGTATAGGATGTCTATGGGAAGTTGCTCTTGGTGTGTATTTTGGTAATACTAAGTCCTGTGGAATATTCAGTTTACTTTCCCCCTGCATGTGGACACTGTTGTCGCATGAGGAACAGACAGCAGCAGTAAAAATAAATAAATTGCACTGTGCTTTGGCTATTGTGAACAATGCCATTTATGTGAATAGGGTGTAGCTTATGGCTTCACTGCTCACCTATGCAGGATATGCTGTCCGCTCTTGAAATGTTATACTACTAGGAATCAATGTGCCTTAGAAAATGTTTGTCATGTTCTTAAAGAGTTTATTTGCCCTTAAGTATAGAAGAGATACAGCAGACACTTTGTAAAATGTATGGGACAAGCTAATTATTTTGTTGTACCTGTATAAATGTCTTAAATATAATATAATAAAACTATATTTGTAATACCAGAGGCTGTTTGTTGGTTGGGCAATGAAAAACTGGGCACCATTTATTTTATGGACTGTTTATTTGTTCGCCTCCTCTAGAGCAATTGAAGGTTGTTGGAGAAATTTCATTTCCGTGATGAGTGCAAAATTTATCCCAGTGAAAATGTTAGCAGCTTTTCACAATAGCACTGGATCCTAGAAGTACATCAGCATCAAACTTACTTGCTACATGTGGCTGTTTTTCTGGCATGGTGAGCTGTCTGTGAGATTAGGTGTGAACGCAAAACAGGCCAGAAAGGGAAGAGGGCTGAGAGAGATAACAAAATCAAAGCGTGGATGTATGTCACAGATAAAGAGAGCACTTTGATGAAGGAAGGAAACATCTTCACAAACACACAGAAACCCCAATTAAACTGTGTAGAAAGCCTTACAGAATTAAACAATGCTAAAATATACAACGAAACAAATTAAATATGCAGACATCCTATGTTAATTATTTTCTCCATCACCAACTTGCAGCCAGATGCCTGACTTAAAAAATAAACAAAGTCAAAATAATTAATCCAGCCCAATCATATACATGCTTACTCAGAAGTATATGTCACTGTGTTCAAGAGGAATATTTCTTACATCTCTTAAGGTGACCAGTTTCTGGAATATTCCATTGCAGTAAGGGTTTTGACTACACATTTTAAATGCTTTATCCAATTTCATTCTGATTCAGGTATTCTGCCTTGCATAATTTGCTTTTATTTAGGAGCTTTTGAATCACCTGTAGTAACCAATCTACATTCTTGGGCAATATTTGTAAACTATGAAGCACTTAAAATTATACCATTGGTCAATAAACTTTATATAATTGAAAACAGTGAAAAAGTAAGAAACACATTGTGTGCCTTCCAAAATATTAGCTTACCTGGTAAGGTTACACCTTGAATAGCATGAGTCTATATCAGGTCTCTGAAGCACTAACCTACATAGAAAGAAAACCGACGGGTATATGCATGGGCTTAATTTTTTCTTTAAAGGTTTCTATATCTCTGGAACCACCACCACCCCGGGAAGATTCATCTGTCCCCTTTTGGTGCCATCTTCCACCAGAGGGTGAAGACTTTTTTGGGTTCATTGGGCATTCACTCAGTAATCCCTCCTTCCAGGCCAATGTTTTATTTGCTGTTTTTATGTCTTTGTATTTTAACTTTGTTTTTAATTTATTTTAATGATGTCTATTGGGGGGTTGGTTTTAATGGTTTTTAAATGTGAGTGTTTTCAATTGTTAGCCACCTTGATGGCTCTTGTGAGGGTAGAAAGGCAGGATAGAAAAGTTGTAAATAAATGAAATAATAAATATATAGTTAGAATACTGTCTATCAATAGTATTCTGCCATGACATTCTGCTTGGGCGTTGTCTAGATCAAGGGTGTTGAACACTCTTTTTTTTATGAGGACCAGATCTGACACAAATGTTACTTTGTCGGGTCAGGCCATGTATGCCATAAAATGTAATGTCAGGTACTGGAGATACAAACTTTATAAAGACACAGGCAAACCCAATTAATAATATTATTTTTTACTCAAAATACAAAGAAAAGCAATTGATTCAAAGGAGTGAAAGCAATTGATTTACTGGGGAATCCACAAAAGCCTGAATACATGCATTTAATCATATGCAAAACTAGGTTTTTTCTGTGGGATACCAAAAAAGGAGGGGTATCTTACACTTCCATACAAATCAGCTACTTTTTGTATATATAGCACTTTTAGGAGATGTCATTATCCTTGGAAGTAATAAGTTAGTTTTTCAGCAAAAAAAAAATCAACCCATACGCCCAGCCTCAGCAGCTGGGCACAGCTATGAACCGTGTCTCAGTCTTTGTGTTTCCTCTCTTCCCCCATCCTGCCTCTGAGGATCTTGAGGAGGCACACTGGACTCCTCCCTCCACCACCCCATCCCCACCAACAACAACAAAAACCCTGTGAGGTGGGCCAGGCTGAGCAACTGGCCCTGGGTGATCCAGATGACGGCATCCTGGCTCAGGAGGGAGGGGTCTGTAGTTGCTTCTCCAGTCCTCACGGAGATGCAGTCAGAGGAGGTGAGAGAGGAAAAAAACACAAGTCCTTTTCCTTTGCCTTCACTTCCACCCTCCTCCACTATTTTAACTCAGCCCCACCCCCTAGCCATTTCCTTTCTATTTCTTGACAGCTTTGATCACACACACACCCCTCACCACGTGTGCCTGCTTGCCGCCCCCCCAAGCAGTCTCCTGCTTCCTTCCCTCATACCAGTTGCTCGCAAGGTGGGTAAGAACCCTGGATGGGCTGCATCCAGCCCCCACGGCTTATGTTTGACACCCCTGGGCTAGATCAACATCCTGGAAGGTGTTGGGGGTGTCCTATCCTTGCTTTGCCTCAAGGCTGTAAAACTTATTCATTCATTCATTCGATGTATACCCTGCCCGCCCCACCAAAGCAGGCTCAGGGCGGCTTGATGGCTGGGGCATAGGTTTTTGTTTCTACTGTGGTGTTTTTAATGTTACGTTCAATTGTCCAGACTGTTTTTACATCATACATGGGTCTATTGATCCATTGGGTCCAGGGACGGCTGAAAAAAAAGATTAATTAAATGGTCTAGAGCAGAGGTGTTGAACTCATTTGTTACAAGGGCCAGATCTGACGTAAATTTCATTTTGTTGGGCTGGCCCATGTGTTTCATAAAATGTAATGCCTGTTACTGGAGATATAAACTTTATAAAGGATACAGGGAAACCTAATGAATGATATTATTTTTGACTCAAAATACAAACAAAAGCAATTGATTCCTAGCAGTGAAAGCAATGGATTTACTTGAGACACCACGAAAGCCTCAATAAATGTATTTGAACATATGCAAGATTAGTTCCCCCCCCAAAGGATACCATAAAAGGGGAGCGGTATCTTACATTTCCATACAAATTAATTACTTTTTGTATATGTAGCACTTTTAGGAGATGAGTTAACTTCCTTGCAAGTAAATTTGTCTCTCGCTCTTTGTTTCCTGTCCTACCTCTGAGGATCTCAAGGAGGCACACCAGATTCCCCTCCACCACCCCATCTGCAAGAACAACAACCTTGTAAGGTGGGCCAGGGTGAGCGACCAGCCCTGGATGACCCAGACAGCGTCCTGGCTCAGAAAAAGGAAGGGTCTTTCAGATCCCCCCACCCCCTGTTCTCATCCCTCCTGCATTTCCCACAGAAGTGGCAAGTGTGAGGGGAAGGGCTGATAGGCTGTTTCTGAAATCTCCTGGGGGTGCTTTTTGTATTCTAACCAGTGTTCCCTCTAAGCTGAGTTAGTGCGAGCCAGCTCACAGTTTTTTAGCCTCCAGCTCACACATTTTTGGCTTCGCTCAGGAAGGATGGCTCCAGAGCAAGCTAATTTAGGCAGTAGCCAAATCGCTCGCTCACAACTTTAATGCCAGTAGCTCACAAAGTAGAATTTTTGCTCACAAGACTCCACAACTTAGAGGGAACATTGATTCCAACCCCTTTTTCCTCACAGGCTAAGAACAGGTGGGGGGAGGTCGCTGTCCCCCACTCGCCCGACACTCACTCTGCCTTCTGACTCTGTGGCTGTTTTTTCCTTTGCTACTCCACTCGCTTCTTGGGCCGGGCCATCTTTCCCCTCAGAGCGGCAAACACAAGACATCCCACTTGCCGCCCAATCCACACACCAGCCCTCCTCTTCTCCCCCCTGCCAGCCCTGTCTGTTTGTCAGCCAATCACTGCTCCATGTACTTGTACTCGACAACCATCCTCATGGTCGCCATTTGAAAAAAGTCAAAGCCAATTGGTGCAGCAGTGGCAGCACTGGCTGCTTGGTTCTGCTCCCTATGTGGCTTCACCCATCCTTGCTGAGCTGTGGTCAGAGGAGGTGGGAGGGGGAAAAACCCACACCTCTTTCTCCACTTTTGCTGCCATTCCCCCCCCCACACACACACTATTTTACCTCAGCCTGTTAGCCCCACTCCATAGCCATTTCCTATTTCTTGACAGCTTTGACCACGCATGTCTCACCGTGTGTGCCTGCTCGCCCCCGCTCTGAGCAGCCTACTCCCTTCCCTCACACCAGTTGCTTGCAGGCTGGATAAGAGCCCTGGACAGGCCAGTTCCAGCCCACTGGCCATATATTTGATGCCCCTGGTCTAGAGTGATGGAGAAACTTTCCTTTTTTTTTTTTTATTGAATTTTTTTATTTTATTGAGAACAAGAATAATTGCCATAATAAAACTGCAGCATGTTACCATTTGTGTAAAAAAAAATTTGCAGCCTGCGTACTATTTAAATAGGTTTGGATAGGAAAAAACACATTCTTCTTTTTTTTTTTGAATTTTTAAAATTAGTTTATATACAGAAACGGGGAAGGGGAAAGGAGGAAGAAAAAAAATAAAGCAATATTTAAAAACTAGCCCATTTTAGAAGCAATGCCTTCTCCCCCCTCCCCAGACTCCGGGGTCGAGGGCCAGCAGAATGCCCCGCCAGTGCCTTCCCAGCCCCCTGGCTCCACTGGCAGCACCCACCTCCAACATCCACGGCCGACTCCACCCTGAGGAGGCTATGCTGGCAATCTGCTTTCTCCCTCCTCCCCAGACCCCAGGGCCAAGGGCCAGCAGAACACCCCACCAGTGCCTTCCCAGCTGTCTGCCCCCCAGCTCCACTAGCAGCACCTGCCTCCACCCCAAGGACACGATGGCAATGTACTTTCACCCCCCTCCCCAGACCCCAGGTCCGAGGGCCAGCAGAATGCCCTGCCAGTGCCTTCTCAGCTGGCTGCCCACCTAGCTACCTGCACCTGGGCGCTGCTGACTACAACGGCTGTGGTGCCGCCATGAGAGGGCTCGGCCTCCTGACTGTTCGCCCGCTGGAGTGTCCAGCCCACCCATCGTAGATTAGAGGGTCTACACAAGACAAAAGACGCAGGGGATGAGGGCTGAAATAAGGGGAATTGTCTGACATCAAGTGAAAATGCTTTCTGAATCCAACCCTATACTTTTTTTCTAAAATTATTTTTTACCAACATTAAACAAATATTTTAAAAAACCCAACTAATTACATCATAACTTCCATATGGGAGAATGGGCTGCACCACTTCAGATTCTGGGAGAGGGGTCATGTTCTTAAGACTCTTTTATTTAAAAATGTCCTTAAAAATCAGCACAGTGGAACCTTAGCCTTTTACATGTAGTGCTATTTTTCCACTTACACAGAAATCTTAACGTAGGGAAAATGAAAAATGTGATCCTTCACCAGCTATCTGAAGTAGTGGAATCCATTCTACCACCTCTGTGTTTTTTTTAACCACTCAATTTAACTCTACATTAACCATGCCTTAGACAACTTTGATTTCTGGCTTTTGCTTCATCCACGTAGCTAGCAAAGTATTGATTCAGATAATGGGGTTGCACTTACCTGTAACTGTTGTTTGTGGAGTGGTCTTCTGTAAAGGCACACTTTATTTATTTATTATGTTAAGCTTCTATATTTTATTTATTTATTTGATTTATACCCTGCCCTCCCCAAAGGCTCAGGGCGGCTAACAAAACAGCAAGAATGCCAACATTAAAACAGATAAAAACAAAATAAAACAATATAATACAATCCAATAAAGTGTTGGTGCTCTAGGTTTCACATCAATCATTTATCCCAAAATGGAGCTAATCCCAAACCAGCATATGTTCCAGTAGCACTGTCATCCCTTCTTAATCCAGGGTCGTCTTGCACCCCGATGGTACCCACATAAATGGTCGTGGGGGGTGCAATGGTGTAAAAATGGCAAAGATGGAATAGTAGTGGCGGTGGCTCCTACTCAAAAGCCTGGCAGAAGAGCGCCGTCTTACAAGCCCTGCAGAACTGCGAAAGGTCCCACAGGGCCCGGATCTCCTCCGGGAGCTCATTCCACCAGGTAGGAGCTGCCACTGAGAAAGCCCTGGCCCTAGTAGCAGCAAATTTGATGTCCCTGGGGCCTAAAAAGCCCTGGCCCTGGTAGCAGCAAATGTGATGTCCCTGGGGCCTGGAATTACCAGGAGATGTCGACTCCCCTATACCATCCTCCCCGTGAGCAGGCTCTGGGTGGCGCACAAGTTCATATATAATACATATAAAATACAATACAACATATAAAATACAACAAATAATCTAAAAGTACAGATTCGTAAAATCTAACATCTATATGGTGCCGTCGTGCAAAAGTCTGATCCCCCAATTTACATTAGCATAGGAGGGGAGAGGGTTGAAAAGTAGTTAGTGGGCTGGATAGTTATTAAAAACTGCTGGAACTGTTAAAAGCCTCTGCTGTTTTCAACCATATGCTTGGCGGAACATCTCTGCCTTGCAGGCCCTACAGAATTGTAACAAGTCCAGCAGGGCCCTGATGTTAGTAGGCAGAGTGTTCCACCAAGTCAGAGCCAGGGCTGAGAAGGGGGACTGTGGATTTGTAAGCTGGCCACAGAGAGGAGCTAGCAAGCTTTATAGAGAAGTTTCTAGAACCCAAGAGTGCTCACCCTCCTCTCCATCTTCAGTGTGGCCTTTCCCGCTCAAAGGGTCATGTCATGGAAGAGGGGCAAGCACTTCAGTACTTCCTTCACCCCCGTAAGGAGTGCGCATGAGTAGAGAAGCCCACAGCAGGGGAAAGGAGGGAGGGATGTGTGCCTGCACAGAAGACCACTCGATGAGCAACGATAACAGGTAAATGCAACCCCATTTTCATCTTTTTGCAGAGGTGGCCTTTATTGTGGCCTCTGAAACAGTTGAATACATTCCTGTCCTTCCTAAACTCCTCTGTAACATTAATGCGTGCAGCGTCCTTTCTGATGTACAAGTTGGTGAAGGAAAACCCCCTAGAAGGATGACGTCCTGACCCGTGTGAAACTGGGAGACTATCTTAGGGAGGCGTTCCAGGTGTGGTTCGCGGGGAGGGCGGGGTATAAATACAATAAATAAATAAATAAATATATGGAATTTTAAAAAGGGAGGGTCACAGCAAAGTGTGCTTAGTTACTTGGGCACTGGAGTTTCTTGGGGTACTTGCTATTCTTTGCCTGATATGAGGCATGGGTTTTTGTTGTCGTCTGTTGCTGCCATTTATTGTTTTCTGTTTTATTGTCCAATGGTTTTATGTTGAAAGCTGCCCTGAGCCCACTTGTGGGGTAGGGCAGGGTATAAATTCAATAAAAATAATAAAATTAGTTCCCCCACCCTGCAGGCAGAGGTGATAGCTACCAAAAATGCTGTCCTATTTGAAAGAAAATACAAATCAGACCACACCATCGGTTCAAATGGTTTATAAATCAATCTGGACAAAACCAGAGATAAACTCCATTGAGGGACAGGGTATACAACAGGTGGGTATAAATTCAACAAACCTTTAAGGAACCATTTGAACTCCGCAGTAGAGAGAACTCTGGGATTCTATACTGTTTCATGAAAAGCTAAGCCAAGTGGACTTTAATGGATGAAGTTGCTAACCTCTCATCCTTCAGGGTAAGGAGATACTCAAATATCTTAGATGTGTCACGGGTTTCTGGACTAATCCCTTGTTCCTTTGCCCATATTGAGAACCTCTTCTATTTATACTCATATGACCTTCTTGTAGAAGGTCTGCTTGAGGCAATCATCACCTCTGTTGTCCTTCATGTCAATGGTGGTAGGGGTTGATCAGCCAAGCTGTCAGGTGTAAGGACCTGAGCCTGGGAAGATCCTTCTCCAGTGGGAGGGATTTGTGAATTCCCCTTGCCAGGTTCCAGAGCAGTGGGAACCACACCTGTCTCAGCCAATAGGGTGCAAGAAGAATGCAGATTGTTTTGTCTGCCTTCAGTTTGGCAACCACCCTGTGAAGAATATCAAAAGAGGGGAATGCATAAAACAGGTCCCCATGCAAGCATAGCTGGAGCACATCCTGAAGCAAGTTGTGGTCTGCTGCTGCCCTGGAACAAAAATGGGGGCCTTTGGTGTTGGCTGTAGTTGCAAAGAGATCCATTTAGGGGAATCCCCATTCCTGAAAAATTGGACAAAGGTAATGGTCCATGATCGACCACTCTTGGCTTATGGACACATCCCTGCTTAGGATCTCCGCTAAGGTGTTGTATTGCCCTGCTATGTGTATGGCTGTTAGATGCACCCTGTGCCTTATTGCCCAGCACCAGATGCAAGATGCTTCTGTGCATAAAGTGATGGATCCTGTGCCCCCTTGCTTGTTTATGTAAATTTGACTATGTTGTCCATAGCCAGGAGTGCTCGCCAGCCTTGAAGTAATTCTGCAAAAGAGGCAAGAGTGTTCCTTATAGCCCTAAATTCCAACAGATTTAGTTTAGCTTCAGCTTCAGACCATAGGCCATATGCACCTGACAATATGCCCTCTAACCCATTAACAAGGCATTTGTAAAGACTTGTATTTCATGTGAACAGGTTCCCAACTATATTTCACTAAGTAGATGTGGAAATGTGGTCCACCAATTAAGGGTTTTAAGGACGGATCTGGGAATCAAAAGCCTTTTCCATCGTGAGTCTAAGATTGGATAGAATTCTCAGAGGAACCAGTTTTGGATCGGTCTCATGAAAAGCTGTGCATGTAGAGTTACTGCTGTAGTGGATGCCATATATCCTAGTAATCTTTGAATGTTTCTGGCAGACTGAAATCTGTAGGCTAAGAATTTCTGGGCCAGTAATATGATTACCTTCCATTAATGGTAGGAATGCCCTTCGCTTTATTGAATCAATACTAGCATCAATGAGGTATATGGATTGAGTAGGATAAAGGTGAGATTTCTCCTCATTGATATGGAATGAAGATTGTTTAGGGTTTGCAGAGCACAATTGAAATCCTTCCTTAGAGCTCCTGGGGAGTTGGCTACAAAGAGCCTATCATCCAAGAATGAACATAAGAACATAAGAGATGCCAATGTTGGATCAGGCCAAAGGCCCATCCAGTCCAACACTCTGTATCACACAGTGGCCAGAAATACCAGGTGCCATCAGGAGGTCCACCAGTGGGGCTAGGACATTAGAAGCCCTCCCACTGTTGGCCCCCCCAAGCACCAAGAAGACAGAGCATCACTTGCCCCAGAGTCCTTATCTATACCTTGTGGCTAATAGCCGCTGATGGACCTCTGCTCCATATGCTTATCTAATTCCCTTTTGAATCTGTCCATGCTTGCCCAAGGTCATCCGACAGCTGCAAGTGGAGGAGTGGGGAATCAAACCCAGTTCTCCCAGATTAGAGTCCACGCACTTAACCACGACACCAAACTGTTGTAAGGGCTGTTGTAAGGGTTACAGCGAGAGAGCAACGTTCTTTGAACCCTTGCTGTGAGAACTGCCGAACATTAGACCCGCAACCTGCCTCGTCGTTACGTTCAGTATTTGTACTGCGCTTTCACATGTTTACTGCTTCACAGTTGCGCTGCAGTCCTTACAACAAACCTGTATAGTAGGCCGGTAGTAAAGAGTAACCGCTCTCCTCACACTGCAGCTGCTGCCTCAGCCGGTCAGTAGGGGCTGTTGTCCGATGTATTTTGAGGCTGTGGGCACCTGTGGAATTCTGACACCGGATGGTGGCCGCGACTTCAAAATGGCTGCCCCCAGAGGCGGAGCCAACCACAAAATGTCAGGGAGCGAGGTCACACGTAACTCTAATAGTAACTGTTTGTCATTTCTTTCTTTCTTTTTTTTTTTAAGAGACGCCAATGTTGGATCAGGCCAAAGGCCCATCCAGTCCAACACTCTGTGTCACACAGTGGCCAGAAATACCAGTGCCATCAGGAGGTCCAGCAGTGGGGCCAGGACATTAGAAGCCCTCCCACTGTTGACCCCCCCCAAGCACCAAGAAGACAGAGCATCACTTGCCCCAGAGCCCCTAGCTATACCTTGTGGCTAATAGCCACTGATGGACCTCTGCTCCATATGCTTATCTAATTCCCTTTTGAAGCCGTCCATGCTTGTAGCACCCACCACTTCCTGTGGCAGTGAATTCCATGTGTTAATCACTCTTTGGGTGAAGAAGTACTTCCTTTTATCCGTTCTAACCCGACTGCTCTGCAGTTTCATGGAGTGCCCACGAGTTCTTGTATTGTGAGAAAGGGAGAAAAGTACCTCTTTCTTTACCTGCTCTTTCCCATGCATAATCTTATAAACCTCGATCATGTCACCCCTCAGTCGTCTTTTCTCCAAGCTAAAGAGCCCTAAGCGCTTTAACCTTTCCTCATAGGGAAAGTGTTCCAACCCTTTTATCATTCGAGTTGCCCTTTTCTGCACTTTTTCCAAAGCTATAATATCCTTTTTAAGGTGTGGTGCCCAGAACTGCACACAGTATTCCAAATGAGGTCTCACCATTGATTTATATAGGGGCATTATTATATTGGCTGATCTGTTTTCAATACCCTTCCTAATAATCCCCAGCATAGCATTGGCCTTCTTTATTGCAGTCACACACTGTCTCGACATTTTCAGTGAGTTATCCACTACAACTCCAAGATCTCTCTCTTGCTCAGTCTCTGCCAGTTCAGACCCCATCAATGTGTATTTATATTTAGGATTTTTGGCTCCAATGTGCATCACCTTGCACTTGGCCACATTGAACCCCATTTGCCATGTTGACGCCCACTCGCCCATCCTTGACAGATCCCCTTGGAGTGCCTCACAATCCTCACTGGTTTTCACCACCCTGAACAACTTTGTATCATCCGCAAATTTAGCCACTTCACTGCTTACTCCCATCTCCAAATCATTAATGAACAAGTTAAAAAGCAGTGGACCAAGTACTGATCCCTGCGGTACCCCACTGCTTACCACCCTCCACTGAGAAAATTGCCCACCTACACTCACTCTCTGTTTTCTATGAACTAGCCAGTTTTTGATCCATAAAAGGACTTGTCCTTCTATCCCATGATTTTTGAGCTTACTTAGGAGCCTTTGATGAGGAACTTTATCAAAAGCTTTCTGGAAGTCAAGGTAAATAATATCTATTGGATCCCCCTTGTCCACATGTTTGTTCACCCCCTCAAAGAACACTAACAGGTTAGTGAGACAAGATCTTCCCTTACAGAAACCGTGCTGAGTCTGCCTCAATAGGTTTTGTTCATCTATGTGCCTACTAATTCTTTCCTTAATAATGGTTTCCACCAATTTACCCGGTATCGACGTCAGACTGACTGGCCTGTAATTTCCCGGATCTCCTCTGGAACCCTTTTTAAAGATGGGAGTGACATTAGCTACCTTCCAATCCTCAGGAATGGAGGCAGATTTTAAGGAAAGATTACATATCTTTGTCAGGAGATCTACAAGTTCACATTTGAGTTCTTTCAGAACTCTCGGATGTATGCCATCTGGGCCTGGTGATTTTTCAGTTTTTAAGTTGTCTATCAGTTTTAGGACCTCCTCTCTCATCACCTCAATCTGACTCAGGTCTTCCAACACCCCTCCTGAAATCAGTGGTTCTGGAGTGGGCAAGCACTTCTCATCTTCCACAGTGAAGACGGAGGCAAAAAATGCATTTAGCTTCTCAGCCATTTCCCTATCATCCTTCAATACTCCTTTTACCCCTTGGTCGTCCAAGGGCCCCACTGCCTCCCTGGCTGGTTTCCTGTTTCTAATGTATTTGAAGAAAGTTTTATTGTTGGTTTTTACGTTTTTTGCTATATGCTCCTCATATTCCCTTTTTGCCTGCCTGACCTCAGACTTGCATTTTATTTGCCATAGCCTGTGTTCCGTTTTATCAGCCTCACTGTGACTAGCTTTCCACTGCTTAAAGGAATTCTTTTTACTTTTTACAGCCTCCATTACTCTGTTTGTTAACCATGCAGGCTTTTTCCTATACCTGTTTGTGCCTTTCCTAACCTGCGGAATATATATTTTTTGAGCTTCTAGGATCGTAGTTTTAAATAGATCCCAAGCTTCCCCAATTGTTTTGACCCTTTCTACTTTTCCTTTCAGTTTCCTCCCCACGTGTCCCCTCATATCAGAGAAATTACCCCTTTTAAAGTTAAAAATGGTTGTGTGAGTCTTTTTGGCCAATTCTCTATTTGTACAAATGATGAACTCAACAACATTATGATCACTGTTTCCAAGCGGTGCAATCACTTTTACATCTCTCACCAGGTCTTGAGTGTTACTTACGACCAAATCAAGGTTATAGCCACTGAGGGAATTATAGCCACTGAGGGAATGGATAGATGGTGCATCCCTGAACTCTCAAGTAGGAGACAACCACTGATGTGTACTTGGTAAACACCCATGGTGTTGATGCTAGCCCAAAAGGCAAGACTGTATATTTGTACTTGCTGCCCCCTGAGGTTCTATGGACTGCTATGTGGAAGTAGGCATTAGTCAGATCAAAAACCACAAACCACAGAACTCTGCCCAGTAAAGGGAGGACTTCCTGCAGGGACAACATCTTAAATTTTGGAACACATAAGCTCCAAGAGGCCCTGAGGTCCAAGATGAGCCTCTTGCAGCCCCCTTTTTGTCTATTGCTAAGTATCTGGGGGATAAACCCTATAGGGCTTGAGTCTGGGGAAACCCTTGTGATGGCCCCTTTTAGTAATGAAGCAACCTCCTGAGTGAAAAAAGCTGAAGAGTGTGTGGATGATCTAAGAGGTGGTTGGTAAGAAAAAGTTGTTGAACAGTTGGTAAAATGTGATTTGGATCCTATTACTGTTATGTGGATCTGTAACTGGTTGACAGATCACACCCAAAGAATGCTTGTTAATGGTCCCCTATCCTCTTGGAGAGGAGTGACAAGTGCCTCAAGGATCTATCCTGGGACCTGTTTTGTTCAACATCTTCATAAATGATTTGAATGAAGGAATAGAGGGAATACTTATTAAATTTGCAGATAATACTAAATTGTGGTAGCGAATACAGTAGAAGACAGAGTCCGGATACCGGATGATTTTGACAAACTGGAAAACTGGGCTAAAACAAAACAAAACTTTTTTTTAACAGGGATAAATGTAAAGTTCTGCATTTAGGTAGGAAAAATCATACACATAATTATAGGATGGAGGATACTTGTCTTGGCAGTAGTATGTGTGAAAAGGATCTAGGGGTCTTGGTAGACCATACACTGGCAAATGCGATTTTGGGCTGTATCAACAGAAGTATATTGTCCAGATCAGGCATACTAATGGTATCACTTTACTTTGCTCTGGTTAGACCTCACCTAGAGTATTGTGTTCAGTTTTGGGCACCACAATGTAAGAAAAATATAGACAAGCTGGAACATGTCCAGAGGAAGGCAACGAAGATGATGAGGGGTCTGGAGACCAAGTCCTATGAAGAAAGGTTGAAGGAGCTGGGCCAGATGGTATGCACCCAAGAGTGCTCAAAGAACTTTCTAGAAAGCTTGCAGAGCCATTGTCCATCATCTTCCAGATCTCTTGGAGAATGGGAGATGTGCCACAAGACTGAAGGAGGGCAGATGTAATTCCAATTTTCAAAAAAGGGAGGAGGGATGGCCCAGGAAACTACAGGCCAGTCAGTCTGACCTCTGTCCAGGGGAAGATACTGGAGCAGATTTTAAAGGGATCAATCTGTGAGCATCTAACTTGGTGATCCAGGGAAGTCAGCAAGGAATTGTCCCCAACAGGTCCTGCCAGACCAATCTCATTTCCTTCTTTGATCAAGCTACAAGCTTACTGGATCGAGGGAATGCTGTTGATGTTGTTTTACCTGGATTTCAGTAAATCTTTTGATAGGGTTCCCCATGATGTTCTGATGGGTAAACTAGAGGACTGTGGACTGGACTCTAGGGTAGTTAGGTGGATAGGGAACTGGTTGGAGAACCACACTCTATGAGTAGTTGTCAATGGCATTTCATCTGAATGGAGGGAGGTGTCCAGTGGGTGCCACAGGGCTTGGTTCTGGACTCAGAACTTTTCAATATTTTTATAAATGATCTGGATGAGAGTATGGAGGGGCTACTCATTAAATTTGCAAATGACACCAAATTGGGAAGAGCAGCGTACACACCAGAAGATATAGAATTCAACAATATTGGAACACGTTGGAAAAATGGGTGAATGTGAACAAGATGGAATTTAACAAAAGTAAGTGCCAAGTTCTATATCTGGGTAACAAAAAGGAGGGACACACATACTGGATGGGTAGCAGTGTGTGTGAACAAGATCTTGGGGTACAGGTGGCCTATAAGTTAAATATAAGCAGCCAATATGATGCCTTGACAAAAAAGGCTAATGTGATCTTGGAGTGCATTAACAGAGGTATAACATCTAAATTGTGATCTAAATGCAGGGGTCATTTCATAGAAAAAGAGGTGCAGGAGCTCATTAGCATAACTTATTAGCATGACTTATTTGCATATGCCACACCCCCTGACATCACCGGAAGTGTGTCAGAAGGCAACACCCACTGCTCAGGCTCCACTGGACTGTTCTGGATTACTAGCTATTGGGGGAAGGGGGAACATGCAGATCTGTCCTCACAGAGGAGGAAGAGCTTGTACCTAAATAAAACTTGGTCTTAAAGGTGCCACTGGACTGTTTTGGGCTGGGGGGCAGGGGGGCAGCTCCGAGGCCAACTGAGTCATGGTCAATTTTTCAGCCAGCCGCCCAGTCCAGTAGTTTATCAATATGATCACTGACCAGATACACAAAAGAACCAAAAATACATCAGCCGGTGAAGCATTAAAATTAATACAAGCACTATCCAGAATATCAAATGTTAAAATATTAAGAGTAAAATATTGTTAAATAATTAAAATCTCTATGTACAATATTCACCATCTAACTACTAACAGCTTGTCTCCGGATTTTGGTAGCCGGCATGGCAAATTTTGCCATGTTTTAAAGTAGTTTCCTGCTCTTTGTCAGCCAGTAACTTATCTAAGTAAAATATTTCATTTCTCCCAGGAAACAGAACAAATCGGGGTTATGTAAATGTCTCTAATACTTTGGTACAGATTACATCCGAACATCACATGTTCCCTTGTTTCTACCTTCCCCTCTCCACAGACATACAATCTTTCCTCGTAAGGTTGTCTTTTATATTTACCTACTAATAAACAACTGGACTGGTCAGTCAGCTGTGGCATCGAGGGGGTCAGTACTGAGCATACCAACAGAGCCCTTGATCTTTTTTTCTAAGCCTGGACGCTTATCTGAATTCGGGCCTGGGGCTCCTAAAGCTTTTCCCCACAGAGCCACATTGAGTCTAACCACTCTCCCTTCTCTAGTCTTTGGCATGAGGTGGCAGCAGGCCAGGCATGAGGTAGAATTGTGATCTTTGCACAAACATAAGAGGCATGATTTGTGCTCATAGTTTTGTGCTACTTTGGCCCCACATTCCTTGCTTTTTAAAAAGGGCCATCCTACTCTTTCTTTTGAAGAGGGGATGAAGAAATCCAGTCAGAAGCACCATGGAAAGTCGTTCACAGTAGCTTCCTATGGTGACCGGGAAAAAGCCCACATGAAAAAAGCCGACAGAAAAATTGGCAAAAATGGTTCCCCAGGAGGATATGGCTGGTTTGGAGAATGGAGTCTATGGCATTGTACCTGTCTGAGGTCCCACCCCTCCTGAAACCTCACCCTCTCCAGGCTCCACCCCTCAATCTCCAGGAATTTCCCAACCTGGTGCTGGCAACTCTAGTCAGGACTGGCCCCAATCAGTTCCCCACAAAGGCCGGGAAAGGAACTCCTGGCTTTGCCTTTTTACTGACAGAACCAAGCTTGGTTGTCTAGCAACAGCCACTGAGGGAAAAGTTAGTCCCTCAGGAGCCAAACAGGAGAAATGTCTTCATCAGGAGAGATAGCCGTTTGCCAGTTATTCTGACAGGAACAGTGGCTGAGGAGGCAGTGGGAGATTACTCTTGAGTGGCACGCGATTACTCTTGAGTGGCGGTTGATGAACCAATGGCTGATGGAGTGCACTGCACAGCCAATGAGAGAGCTGGAAATGGCCAATACATAAGGGAATTATTATATTAAGATTCTCATAAATGGGGATGAATGGTTTTCCACAATTATAAATATCTATGGTATTTTATATGGTATTTTTCCATGTGGGCTTCTTGCTATGTGGACTATTTGGTGTATGGGCTTTTTCCCATGTTGGACAGTTTTCCGTGTGGGCATTTTTCCTGTGAGCTTTTTTCATAGAACCGCTTGCTACAGTATGACCTCTTTTTACAGTGGCAAGAAAACAACTGAGGGAAGAGTGCTCACCCCTCCTCCATCTTCTGACCCTTTGGGTGGGAAAGGCTACACTGAAGAGGGGTGGAGAAGCACTCTTGGGCTCTAGGAACTTCTCTACAAAGCTTACTAGCTGCTCTTCATGGTCAGCCTGTGAAAGCACAATCCCATGAGGGACTGCACAGAAGCCACAAAGATGAACCTTGTCTTTCTGCTTCCTTAACACTTTTTGTTAAATGCTGAATTTTTGCATGACCCTTGTTTTGCATTCACTGCGGGGGGGGGGGGAGATTTCAGGTTGGACTCTTTGACTGCACTTGACTTTTTACTTGCTCAGGCCTAGGGACTGGCTTAGCTTATGTATCTGGATGTTCCAGTGCTGCAAGTACTACAAATCCTGACTCAGTGCTTAATACTGATGTAAATCTGGAACATCTGGCTTAATTGGTTTGTGACACAGACAGTATTGATTACAAACACATACAAAGACATCTCAGTCCAAGAGGACAAACTATTAAGTGGTGCATTGCACTGGAAAGTCCACTCCGTAAATTCCAGCCCAGTCAGACCATAATTAACTACATTAGCCACCTGTTTGGACAATTATTGTGGAAACAGCTTCCTGTCAAATTTCAGAGAGTAGAACATGTGACAGACACAGTAAAGAGTGAAGCCTTGAAGAATAGTAAGGATAAATATTTTATTTCCACGTAACATCTCTGAAGATGTGAAAAACACAATAGTCTATTCACGTATACACGTTACTTAAACTTTTGTAATAAATTACATCCAAGAAATTCAGTAATTGTGGCCAGGAAATATGAAATTTGTAAGTAACTGTAACACTGCCATTTGCTCCCCCCCCCACTTTATTTTTCTCCTGTGATTTCAAACTGTTGGGATTAACAATGGAATAGCATTGAAATTCTCACAAAAACTGAATAACTGTAAAAAAATATATGTACGAAAACACTGAACAAAAATGCAGAATGCCATTGATTACACTGATTTCATAGTATCCAGAAAAGCTAGACAGGTTCTATTTCTAATTCGTTTTGATCTTTTTCATACAGAAGGTCAGCAGTTTCTTCAGCCATCAGCAATCTCCTTCCTGGGATAAATCTGCATTGCAGTGCTGTACTGGACTTCTCTTCACAAATTACAGTGGATCATCAAAAACACAATACCAAAGCATTTTAATCTGTACATAGCTGTACTTTTTTCTAAATTTCAAAACACATCTTTCTTTATTAAATTGAAGTATTTTAATTGTCTATGGTAATATAATTTGTATAATATGGATCTGAAGAACTGGAATGATAGTTAAAGAAATTGTCTAAGAACAGGATCTGTGGCCTCAATGATCCGAGTTCAGTAGCACCTCAGAGACCAACCAAGATTTTCAAGGTATGTTCCCTTCACCAGATACCTTTGACACTCGAAATCTCACACACACACCCCAAAAATCTTGTTGGTCTCTAAGATGCTACTGGATGTGAATTAAGCTTTTCTACTGTAGACCAATATGTCTACCCTCTGAAACTGTGGCCTCAAAGTAATCTTAGCTGTAACGAATCGGATCTAGTCAGCTTTTTCATTCAACTTCCCTCCTTACCACGGCCAGGTCTCACAATCTCAAACATGTCTTTTTGGTAGAAGAGAAGAAGAAGAGATTGGATTTATACCCCACCTTTCACTACCCAAAGGTGTCTCAGAGTGGCTTTCAAACTCCTTTCCCTTCCCCTCCCCACAACAGACACCCTGTGAGGTGGGTGGGGCTGAGAGAGCTCTTGACAGAAACTGCTCTTTTTCAAGGACAGCTGTGCCAGAGCTTGCGACTGACCCAAGGTCACATCAGCAGGTGCAAGTGGAGGAGTGGGGAATCAAACCCGGTTCTCCCAGATTAGAGTCCACACACTTAACCACTACACCAAACTGGCATGGTAGGGAACATGGTAGTCAAAGGGGACTCCTGTCTTCCTTTTTCACCAGTGGAAAAACTGGCTGGATCCAGCCCAATGCTTTTTATTATGCCCACTTGAGTTAGCCTGCTTTTGGCACATGAGCAGCTTGGGTGGCCTAGTGTATGAAGTGCAGGGCTTGGGAATGGGGGTGTGGCCCTTGGGTATATTCTCACACTCTGCTGGTCACTGAACGACCACAGCATATGGAGATGTGTGCAGTTCTTGCTCAGTCCCCATCTCCAAAGTTGGCCCTCACTTGCCACTACAGTTGACGCCATGGTCCTCTGTCTGCAGTGCACACGACTGCCCGCTTAACGCTTGCTGATGGCAACCAGGATATGTACCATGCATCTTCACATGGCCTGTCACCATTGGCTGCAGCCTCCTCACTGACTTCTTTATGTCAGTTTTGTATCTACAGAGTGGGAATAACACTACCAACTGCCCAACCTGGCAGAAACTTTTCTTCAGGAAACCCCAAGACTGGTACTGAGGATCAGCATCTCTG